>NC_045593.1:72041314-72276314 GCF_009819795.1 Aythya fuligula | reverse complement strand
TGTTTGGGGAAAGACAGAGAGAAAAATGAAATATGTTCATTTGTACTAATGTACAGAGACACCTTCACAATCACTAAAGCCTGTCCTTAGACACACAAGAGCCATCATTACTTCAAACGCGAGGGAAAACAGAGTTCAAACTGCACAATTCATTCAAATATGAAGATATGCAAATAGGTTTCTGGTTTCAGCCTTACAACAATCTTCCTCAACATTACACAGAGTTGAAGAAGACAAAAATACACTCAGCTGTGAGTGCACAATGGCAAATGAAATATTATTCGCTTTAGCTGTACTGTAAATCAGAGATTACTTTTAAGCAAAACTGTTAAGTAATTCCCTTGTTTGGTTTAATAAAGAGTTTACAAAATATAATTTCAAGAGCAATGTACTCTTTAATCATTAGAAATATACTCTGAATTCCTGGAAACAATAGCAGTGTGTTAATCTGCATAAGAATCAGAGTGAAAGAGGCATATAATTAATCTAATTTCATTTTGAGGAGGCTGGAAGTTGGGGGAGAACAAATGGAGATGTTGATGGGTCTGTGCATCAAGTATACCGAAACATATGATACATTAAGAAGATGGCAGAAGAGGCCTGGAGCTGCAGGTTTTTTTCCACTGCACCCAACTCTGATGCAAGCCAGCAGACACGTCTTTAACATTTCCAGATGTGGCACCTCTCTGGAGGGAAGCTCTTCTATTGTCAATTTTGGGAAATTCTGTATTATAACGCTCACACTGATAGATCCTAACATGAATCTAATCTACTGTAATTAAAAATAAATGTATTAAACAAGTCACTTTTTTAAAAAAAATGACACGTTAATATTTACTCAGTCATCAGTTATCTTCCACAACTGTATGACTCGTTTAAGTTTGACTAAAATAAAACACTGATTTTTTAAGTTATAAATATGTATTATGCTTCATTACATTCCCATTCAAAAATTAATAAAAGCTGAGCAGGAACACTGAGAGGAAAAAATACTCCACTCAATCTTACTTAACATTAAAACACACAGTTTAGCACAACACTTCCAAAGAGTCAAAGAACAAAAATTGGCATAAAATCAGTTGGTGCAGCTGATGAGCAGAAGCATCTTTTATGGACAGCAGTCATGGTCCCATTATGAGAACCATGCACGTAGATTAAGTAGTCTGTAGGTGCCTGACTGACTTCATAGGAGCCACATGCGACAGTAACAGCCACAGCATCTGCAATTGTTTGCAATTCAGTACTCAGCTTTTATTTGCAAAGACTCACCTCCTGCGTACTTGTTAAAAAGGAAAATCTATTTTACATACATACAGGACCTTATAAGAAATATCAGTTTTAGTTCTTTCTTTTGCTGATTCTGTAATAGTAGTGAATTAATAAGTACACAAGGAACCTAAATATGTTCATATTTTAACTACCATAAGGAACAGAAACAAAGGAAAAAAATGTTTGCCAAATAAAAATCAAGTAAATTTTTAGGTTAAAAATATTTATTTCCCAGCTTCTAAGGAAACATCACCAACAAAGCAGAGCAAATAACAAAATTTAAATTATCTTAAAATGCTTGCAACTCTGCCTTCAAAGAGAGTTAAATTAGGCTGCTATTAAACTTTAAGGAGCCTTCCCAAAAGGATTAGATCTGTAGTTTTCTTAACTGGAGTTTTGCGAAGTCTTCATGTGATTACATTAAAATGCGGGGGAAAAAAAATAAATGCGGGAGAAATGCAAATCATCAAACTGACTTCATAGAAAATACTAAAAGGAATAAAGAAAGTACAAAAAAGAACACTTATGGTTTGTACCCATGTATCTGAAATGAACAGTTATCAACAAAAGCCTTCATTTGGAACTAAATAAAAGTTTTAATAAATGTGCATATTTGTACTTTTGAAGATGTGTTTGTGCAGCAAACCTGTATAAACTGATAAAATAAGTCTTGGGATTTTGTGCACTCTGGAAAAAAAAAATAAAAATAAAAAATGGAACAACAGTTTCTCCCAATTAATTGTTGAAGCCTGGTTCAGTGCTGATTATTTCTGCACACAGAGGAAAATCATGAAAATTGAAGGAGTACTGGTTACAAAGTACTAGAAAATGAAACTGAACAGAGGCATAAAACTTAAAGAACTGCCGCTTATTTGTGAAATAGAGTTCAGAAATGCTTTAAAGAAATTCAGTCTCCTATTTAAGCTTCCATTTCAGTCTTATATATTAAAAGAATATAGGAAACTTCAAAGAAAACGTATCGTTATAAATTTACACACCAATTTAAGTACTTGTATATATCATTCACATTTATGTTGGTATGGTCTATGAAGTAGAGTTAGGACAGTTATACAAGCATATATATCCAAGAAGCAGACATCTAGTCTCACTCACCTAGTGCACAACAATCACTCTGAACCCAACAGCTATAACAGTGTAAAATGGCTCAAGTGGCAAGGAGAACTACTGCCTGCATCCTGTAAATATACAGAAAAGGTTGTTGCATTAAAAAAAAAAAAAAAAAAAAAAGTTGCAGGAGAGAAGTACAACAAAAGTTTCTACATCTTTTTAATAGATGCAGAAGAAATAACAGAATTTAATACAGATGAACACAGGAAGGTTAAATACGACTGTGAAAAAACAGCCCCCCAACACCTCCATAATGTAATGTAAGATTTATACATAGAACCCAGTTGTCTTTTTTAAAAATAAATAAATAAATAAATAAATATCAAATATCAAGAATATGCTCTGCATGGAATTATTTAGACAAATCATAACATCTACATAAACTGACCTTTCTCCTTTTTTTTTTTTTTTTTCAGGTAGAACATTATTTTCATTCTAACAGTAAGATAGCAAGGTACAGAGACATTAAAGGTAATGTCTGACAGGAGAAGAGGTAAGAGTTTTAAGCTAAAAAAGACTAAGATTAGACAAGGTAGAAATTCACAATGAGGGTGGAAGGGCGCTGGGAAGGGCTGCCCAGAGAAGCTGTGGATGCCCCGTCCCTGGAAGTGATAAAGACGAGGTTGGATGAGGTCCTAGCCAGCCTGATCTGGTGGTTGGCATCCCTGCCTATGGCAGGGGGATTGGAACTAGATGATCTTTGAGGTCCCTTCCAGTCGGTGCCATCCTATGATTCTGTGATTAAATTACATGGGTAGCAATAATTAAAGCCTTAAAGCTAGTATAATCTACCAACTTTGAACAAGTATGTAATTTAGCAAGATAAATTGTATTACTTGGTCTCAGATACTAGAATAATAAAGTATATACATAAATTAATAACACACATTTCCCATATTCCTTGTTTTTTTTTTTTAAGTTACTGAAGTGAAGGAGCAGCTGACTAAAATACCCATGTCAGAACCTCAACTCTGTCATGCTCTGCCTCTTGACATTTCAGTAGGTTTTGACTATGAATTTGATTTTATTTTACCATAAAAAATAAAATAAAAATTAAAATATTAAAAGTAAATATAAAAATATATTAATAAAACATAACATAACATAACATAACAAATAAGCATTATATATATATATATATTAACAAGCTAGTCTTCTTAATAAACTGAGAAAGTTTATTCTACAGTTCTCTGTTCTTTATCAGCATCCTCCTTCTGAGTGTTACCTAGAAGATAGTTTCAAAAAGATCTATGCCAGAAATATTTTCCCCTGCCAAATACCAATCCTGCAGAGGCCAGGAAAAATTGGGAAAAAAAAAAAAAAAAAAAAAATGACTAGACACCAGACTAACTATTCCACTCTTTCTAGAAGAAACCAAGAATGGCACTCAGATTGTGAAAATGTTTTCAAGAATCAGAAACATTTTTCAAAAGACAAGCTTATTTAAGAGATTACTGTTCCTAGCTCAGAGCATTTTCAGTGAACACAAAAGGCAGAAAACTTGCTAATTATACTTTTTTGATATTTTTGTTGTCCTTCATTTGTACTCGAAAGACAAATGGTTAACATCAAGACTTTGAGAGAAAAGTCCTCTTTATATTAACAGTGGAATTCACCTTATCTGAACAGCAGTTATTAAATTATCAGGGAGAAAAACATGAGTAATGCATGTTACTGGAGTAAGATGCTAGGAGTTAAAACTTTCAACACAAATTCCTGTTTGGCAAAGAAAGCTAATTCACAATCTCTTTCACTGTACTGTTTTTATATAACATTTATTACTAACTCACTCCTACATGTTCATATCCCAGTAAAAAACACTCATTAGAGAACATGTTTGGGGAAAACATGCTCCTAGCAAATGCTGGTGGATTACAATTCCATTTAGTTTTGTATAAACGGGTAAGGAAATAATTTGTATGTTGTACAACAATTGCTGTTTCCAGACTTTTGAGAAAACAGATGCATTTCAGCAGGTTTTTTTGTTCCTGTTTCCATCTTCTGATACTCATCTATTCTCTGCAGCAAACAAAGCAGACATGTGGAAGAACCTTGTGCCTTTAGCTTCTTTTTTCCTCTTTTCATAGTTTTTTTTTCTGGACTTTTCCTATGCCTTTTGACACAGTTTCTCTCTGTCACTCCCCAGAGGAAATTTTCAAGCTTCTGAGTGGTGCCATAAAAGTGAAATATTCAGCTTTGCTCCAGCACTACTTTCTTTGGTGTGTAAGCCTATACAAACTATCATTTGAAATTTTTATTTTGCAGAGTACCCAGATTACTACTAGTTTTCAGCAAACATTAAATTATATCAGCTGAATCCCAGAGCAGCCTCTGACCTAAGCCTTGTCCAGGATTACTGTGCAGTTGTCTCTTTCTAGGTACGTGGTACGGGGTGTGCTATGCTTGAGCTACACTTACTGTTCTAGTGTTAGAAGAGTAGGAGGCCAGGAAGGGGCCAGAAGAAAACACAGGCTGTTTGAAAGAAAAGAATAGAAGAATGCTTGAATTTTATGTTGATGTCTCATTACAAAACTGAATATGAGTCCTCAGACAAGGTCTTTCATGCTTGATGTCATGCAAGGTCATGCAATTCACTTAGGTAGTGGTTGGCGTAAGCCCAGATGAAATACTTAACTATATAAAAAACACTCTTCCATTCACATAACTTCCATAACAATGTAGAAAATGCTTACATGCTTACATCTTGCACTTGCACTTGCTTACATCTCTGATGTCCAGTGCTGAAAGAGCAATGCTCTCCTATATAGACCAGCTCAGCACAAAGGGCCATTTCATGGTTGCCTTCATGACACTACTGCTTTTGTACACAAGTTTCTCCCAAAGGGGATTCTGCTATAATTCTATTAGAGGCATTATCACAGCACATTTTATCAGACGGATTTTCTCCATTTCACAAGTGAAAAAGTAAAGAAAAGTTTCAGGTTGGTAAACATAGGAAACTATAAACAACGCAGTGCCAACCCTCCTGCTGAAACCTTTTGTTGCTGTAGATGCACATGAAATATTTAGAGTTTGCTAGAGCTCTGATAGGAAGGCTTTTATTCCAGCAAAAGGGAGTGTAGCCAGGAGCTACCTGCTGGCTATACATGCTGGGATGCTCTATTTGTTGTGGGCCATGGTTTCCCTTCCCCAGCACTTCTCACAAGCTGTCACACTCCAGCCCTCCCCTGAAAGTTCCTCTGGTTGATGTCTAGAAAAAGTGGAATCATAATTGCCTTTCATCTGGGCACTAGAGGCTCTTGAAAAGGTTTTTTTAAGTGCCTGGGACACATCACTCTGCATATATCACAGGCAGAGAAGCAGGGCTGTTGTGAGTGAATAACAGAGACAAGAGCAGTAAAAAATAAATAAATAAGATAGCCTGATGAGCTTGTGCATTTTCTGTCTTGTCTCTTCTGTTGGCATTTCAGTTTAGTCTGAGACTTCTGTTTTGTGGTTGTTTTGTTTGTTTGTTTGTTTGTTTGTTTGTTTGTTTGTTTTTTAAGCTGTCAGAGCAGATGTTGTGACATGTCAGGAAAAAAAAAAACTCCAATTACTTTTATTTTCTGTGTTTCCTCTGACCCTGACTGGAGCAGTAAGGCAGTGTTGTCATGTTCCTCCAAAGCAAGAACACAGCCAGCTATGACTAGAATGTGAAGAAAATGGTGGAAAATGTGTGTAATTCCCACCACTTGTAGAGACATTTGGAAAGAGAATGAATCATGAGAAATATGCTTATATCCTTAAGCCTGCTACCTTTGTAATGCACTGTGTAGATCAATAGAGAACAGGGCACTCCAATATTTCAATAAACATACAATGAATAGATTTTAACATACATAGTTGTTTTGGTTGTTATGCAAATGCACTTCATTCACTTTTTGCAGAAATTTCACAAAAAAAAAAAAAAAAAAAAAAAAAAAAAGAAACATTTTTTAACATATTTTTAAACTTGTATGCACATAAGGACTTATCTTACCGTAAAGATCAACAGTGAAAATGCCTCTGATTTCACACAGCAGAAGTGACCTGGTTTGAGAGAAGGAATAAAAACAGATGAAAGAAAAAGTGAAGAATTCATGATTCCTTCTGAAAATCCATATGCTTTCCAATAGGAAAAAAAATATATTTCATAAAACATTCAAACGCAACCATTTGGAAAATGCAAAATTATCCTTAGCTAATTAACACTTTTTCTGTGTGGCTACATTTCAAAACTGTTCCTATGCTGTTTATAAAGAAATCCAATCAAAATAGCTGACTGCAGCTCCAAGACAGAATTTCAACATTGATTTAAGAGCTGCTACTCCTCTATTTCTTACACTATCCAAAATATATATTTCTACTCTTGCCATTTGAATAGGGAACAGCATTTTTTCATCAATACCTGAATGAACTTCACACAGCAGTTAAGTTCGTACAGCAGTTCCCCACACATATACAAATTGATTAATTGTGATATTAAAGCAAATATCACATGAAAGCCACTCAAATATTTAAAACTTTAAAAAAATATATGAATATTGCAAATATTATGAAAATTCTAATTTTGAAACAATCATTACATTGTATTTTTTTCACCCAGTGGTGTTCTCTCCCAGCAGTGTTCTCAAATACAGATTGTGTGAGGCACTCAAAGAAGCAAAGATCAAAGCCATATGAAATTAAGGTTATTCTTTTAAGAATACTGGATTTTAATAGCAAGGTATATCAAAATGAAGAGTTAATACTCTTATTTTTTTGTATCAAATTAATATCAAGGAACTGAAATTCTGTTAGTCAACTAAGATTTCTCAGAAATATTTGGACTCTCTTGAATATTTGCTGAAAAAAATGTTTCTGATATTTGAGCTTTAATGAGTTTACACCATGTGCAATGTTAACAATCAAACACCTGGAACATCCCTCAAACAAAAACAATATTAGTTGTTTTGCTGGTTGATAAACTTTACTGCAGAACCACAGGTAAGCATTCAGATTTCTAGCAAAAATTTATTTCAGAAGCAGATTAAAATCCCTAATCTGACTATAAATTGGCTCCAGCAAATGTGCAGACCCATTTTCAGAAATAACTCTTCTACACAAGAGGCTTTTTTAGCCATGTTACTTTAGGTAGACCTTTGTGTTCCAACGGACTTGGGAGGAGGAAGGTGAAGTTTTTCCACTGCATAGATCTGCTTTGATTTCCCCCCCCCCCCCCCTCCCCATTCTGAATCAAATTCTGGCCAAAAGGAGAGGATTAGAAGAAGAGGTTAAGGTTGCTGACAAACATTGATTGTTTGGAAAGATGGTTTCTGTTGTGTCCCCCACAGCCCCCATGCATTTTATCCACAGAAGTATTTTGTCAGAGCTGTCAAGCTTCCCCTGCCTTCCCAAGTAAACAGTCAGAATGATTTGTAGAAACTCACTGTAGCTCCTTGCTCAGTGGTGCTACAAGTGAGGAAAGGTTCTTGAAAAATAGAAGGTTAAACTGATGGATCACTTGAACTGAAAACTGCAGGGTCAGATCCATCACCACTGCAGCTCTTCTCCTCAGCAGCAGATGAACTTGGTCTGGTGGTGTTCAGCATACTTATTATCAATCCGGGAGCGTGCACTAGGGTTTCAAGGCACAGCAGAAACCCTGACTGAGACTGCTGAGCCCTGACCTTAGTCCAGAAAGGGGAGAACTGTACTCGCCAGTTGTTTTCATGCAAACTTCCTCAATTAGGAGATTTGAAGAGCAGATTTTGGCCAATATGTGAACAGAACACGGTAGGTAGCAATATAATGAGATGCAGGTTTAATTGAACATAGAGAAGGACAAAGTAATAAATGCTCCAGGCATTTAGCACACAGAACTGTTGGTTCTGTACCTGCAGAGGACTTGCAAGAGAAGAGCCCTGCGCCTAGGCAGCTGTTAACAGAGCACAGCAAGAAGCTGGCAGAGTCCAACTTTTTTTGTCTGTCTAGAATGTCAGTTTTCCCAGCTTCTCCTCTGCTTCTGCCCTAAAAATAAATAAATAAATGTGGCCTGTATTCAGAATAGGAAAATAAAAACCATCAATGACATTTTAAAAAGGAGATGTCCAGCTTTGAAGAAAAGAAAATAAACACATAACAAAGGCTCCAATTCATGAAAACTATTTCTCTATGACTTCAGACTTTTATTCAGTGTGCCTGCAGGTGTGTCAATGGCATGTCAGTCCTTGCACCTTCCTAGCTTCCTGTCTTTGTTGGATACACTCTGCACATCTTCAAGCAAACTCTCAGTTTCCTCCATGATCACATAACCCACCTTTGTCTGTACTTACCTGATTCACCTACCCTAAAGAACACCACAGACACAGCAAAGACTGGGAACTCTGGGACCGGCCCATGCCCTGCTGAAGAGCTGAGGACAACCTCCACCCAGACTACTTGTACTCTCTCCAAGGCTACAGCTGGGGATGCAGGAAAGATTAAATATCACATAGAGCATCATTTTGAAGAAAGTCACAGTACTCAAACTAATGGGACTTATCCCCATTCTCAATCAGTGCAGTATGTTGTAGGTGCATTTTGTCAGAAAGCAACATGCCAGAAGCAACATGAAGTATCAGTCAGGAAATGACAAAGAAATGCTGTAGTTCTCTATAATCAATGTTCTATTTGAATACCGTGTTCATCTCTGCTGCACCATTTCATATTTATAACAAAGCTGCTTGTCACTCAAATGAATCCAACCAAGTACATCCTTCAGCTTAATTTGGTTTTGATTCAGGTGAACAGCAAAACATCTGTCTGAGGTCTGCTTATCTCTGACAGTGGTTGGTAAATGCAAGAAAAAAGTTCATTTCAAAATGTTTATCAAATCTCAGTAGGTAACGTAGCTTGACTTTTGTTTGAATTCATTGTCGCATATCTGTATAAATAGAAATGGATGACACAGTGTTTCTCTCCTGCTCTTTTCCCCTCTCATTAAGATACCAAATATCTTATCCCGTGGCCTCTCTACTAAGTCAGTGACATTATGAAACTAAATTTTTTATCCCTTTTTGAGAGGAAGGACATCTGAGTACACACCATCCAATGCCAAACCAGAGCAATGAGGTAATGCTTCCTGTGTCCATATGCACCTGAAAATTGAAGCCCATGACCCCTGTGCAGGAGAAATGCTGTCAAAGGAGAGGAACAGCCCAGAGTGGGGATATTCCACAGCCTCTTGAAGGATAGCCCCCAGATTTATCCTGACCATCTTCACACCTACAAGCATTTGGGAAGTTGCAAACTTTAATCCCTTTATTGGAACACCATGATACTTCTGCATAAATAACAATACAATTCCCATGATTTTATGATTTGCAAATGGCAGTGTTTGATGAATAGCATAGAAATACTGCCTTTACTTATATGCAGGATCAGTCTAACCTGATCAATAATGTTTACTCCTTAAATGAGGCTTAAACAGTTTTCTAAGAAATTAATTGCCTTCAGTGCTTCACACTAAATATTGCAGTGCTGCAATTTATGATACTATTCCCGTGGCTTAAATTGGACAGAAAATAAATAAATAAATAAATAAATACGTATGGGGGTGGGGGAATAAAAAAAATAAAAAGTCCAAGTATGAGCTATATGACTATTTCCATCAAAAAGTTGAAACAGTGAGAAAATGCTGAGAAAGAAAAATAGAAATATGGAGAAAAAATATGTTTAATTTTGACCTTCTCTGCATTTTTTAACCTATTTTGCAAATTTGTATGAGGCATTCATCACTGAAATGGAAGCTTTACATGTAACGAATACCATTGCATAGATAAAAAATAATTTAATACATTAAGACTGCAATAATGAAGAGGAAGGTTGCACACAAGATTCCAGATTTACCTAAAGTAAATCCATTACTTTAACAATAATTACTATTAAATTGACTTCTAGCCACATCATAATCAATATCCACCAAAAAAAAAAAAAAAAAAAAAAAAAGTAATTTTTCCATTAACCCACTTTAGAAATAATTTGAACTTATCTCTCCAATACGGTTATGTTTATATTGCATAATTGCCAAAAGGTTCTTAATTTCATCCTTAACTTCACATAGCAACTTAAATGGGAAAATTTATATGTAAGAAATAATCTGCTTCATTTCAAGCTGAGCTAGGCAAATATACATGTAGGTGACATTTTTAGTTAATATATATATATATATATATATATATATACACATATAATGGTACACTACACCATGCAGGGTTTGCATGGCAAGGGCTTGGTAGCAAGGGGCTTCAGAGGCAGCCTCTGTGAGCAGAACCCTTCAGCTGCCCCATGTCAGAGCAGAGCCAGCTCCAGCTGCTCCAAAAGGGACCCGCTGCTGGCCAGAGCTGAGCCATAAGCAACACTGGGTGAGCCTCTGGAAGAGTAGGATTAAGGAAGGGAAAGAAGTGCTGGGCAACAGCAGCTGGGAGAGAGGGGTGAGAGCCAGCCCTGCAGCCCCCACAGGCAGTGCCAAGGAGGGCAGAAGGTGCTCCAGGCAGGCAGCAGCAGTTCCCCTGTGGCCTGTGCATGGAGAGGCCCCTGGTGGAGCAGGCTGTCCTCCTGCAGCCCATGGGTCCCACATGGAGCAGATCTCCACGCTGCAGCCCCCCCATGGGTGGAGGAGCCCCCGGTGGAGCAGGTGGATGTGGCCTGGAGGAGGCTGCGGCCCATGGAGAGCCCCCGCAGGAGCAGGCCCCGGGCCGGAGCTGCAGCCTGTGGAGGAGCCTACACAGAGCAGCCCCCTGGCTGGAACTCCAGCTGATTGACAGGATCCCATGCTAGAGCAGGAGTTCTGGCAGGAGCTGCAAACCATGAGGGATTCATGCGGGATCAGTTCTTCAAGAACTGTATCTCATGGGAAAGAACCCATGCAGAAGCAGAGGGAGAGAGTGAGGATGAAGGAGCAGCAGAAACAAAGTGTTATGGAGTGACTGCAGTCCCTAGGTAGAAGAAGGAGCATGGGAAGAAGGTGGGTTTAGTTTCCTTTTAGTTTAACTGGCAACAGATTAAATTAATGCTCCCCCAAGCCATGTTTTGCTCATGACAGTAACTTGCGTGTTATTTCCCTGTCCTTATCTCAACTCACAAGATGTTTCACCTTATTTTCTCTTCCTGTCCTGCTGAGGAGCAGGAGTGAAAGAGTGGCTGAGTGGGTACCTGGCTGCCACCCATGGTCAGCCCACCACTCTGACTCCAACAGGCACCAGGTTTCTTCATCTGCAACAAGCCCACAACAGGCATTCTGCTTGTGTAGTGTCCACAGCATACCTTGCAGACTTTGCTGTCCTGTGTTCATATGCGCCTCATCTCAACCATAGCTACTGCCAGCCTCTACCTTCAGACATACTTTCAGACCCCTTGGATGAATATGGACAGGACTTGCAAAAATATTTCATCCTTTGTATGCTGTACTGGGTCTAGCTGGGATGCAGTTCTTTCCCCACAGCAGCCCACACAATGCTGTGCTCTGTACTTCTAGCTAGAACAACACTGGTGTGATACCAGTGTTGTACTGAGCAGTGCTGGCACAGCATCAGGACTCTCTTCAACCCCCCACCCAGAGTTAGCAGGCTGGGAGGGGACATCACCAGGGTAGCCAACCTAAACCAACCAAAGGGATATTCCATGCAACATAGTGTCACACTCAGCAATAAAATGTGGGAAAGTAAAAAGGAGACTTTAAAGTCTAAGCAGAATTCTGCATACATATTACTCATGATGACAAAAAAAAAAAAAAAAAAAAAAAAAAAGTAGGAAGGAAAAAGCAAAGATCAGCAGTCTTTTGTATGGAAGCATTTGAAATGATGACAGCTCTGTCAGAGGCAACATTTGCATTTATTTTTTAGGATAAGGCAGCAGATGAATAAGACAATGCTTGAAAGGAAGACCAAATCATATAATTGTCTCTGCGCTACATTAGGAAATAGCCATTTAATTGCTCAACATACTGCCAAAGGCCTGCAGCCACCCTCTGTCCTGAATGATATATGGCTTTTTAAGTTTTTGTATTTTGACATCAAGTCCCTGTTTCAAGCCTCCATTACCTCTGTGGTTGTTCCCTTTGTCAAAAAAAAACTCTGAGATGCTTTGTCTTCTGATCCCTCATGCAGCTGTAATGAGTGCAGACCTTTGCTTATTACAAGTGGCCCCTAACAACTTCACCCTTCTGCCAGTCCCTGAACATGTTACAGACATTGTCAGCTAGGCAACAATCTTGCCAAGTTTAGTAGCACATCACTCTTCCTTGCTCTCACCTAACACTACTGTCAGAAGAAACACTGGTATTCTTGACTTCATACTCTGTTCAGTTTAAATGAGGAGCCATTGATGTAAGTTCTTCTTCCCATCCTCCTCTTAAGGGCTTTATGTGTCAAAGGAGCCTCCATTGATAAGGAAAGTGACAGACATCACTTTGGAATCAAAAAGAGAGGAAATCTTTTCAATCAAATGGTGGAAAAAATAATTTTGAAGCTCTTTTTAACCTGAATGTGTAAAATGATTCATAGACACAACTGGAAGAAGCACAATTATTGCAGTTGGATGTTGCAATATGATAGAAATTTTCTTAGTTCTGCTGAAAGATCTTAAAAAGGGGGTAACAAAGGTTAGCCCGTTGGCCAAGTTCTCTATCATCAAAATATACTCTATCAAGCAGAACTCAAGTTGGAAGAACATACTGACCTTCCAATAAAATGAAATAAATGCATAGAAATTTGAAGTGCAACAGATTTTCCAATTTTTCTTCGTCAAATACTCTTACTGAAATGTAAATATTTTCACCCAGATTTCAAAGACAGTCTGGGATCAGATAGAGATCTGGTACATCAAAATCCTCAGCATGTGAACTTTCAATCTCTATGAAACAGAATGGTGTGCCTTTGGACTAAACATATGCACAGCTGCACATTTCTCATCTAGGCACATTTACCAAGACCTAGTGTTTCCATTTATAGATATATTGTATTAAGTGTGTTCTTTTTGAGGCTGACTGTATGCTAACTTCTAGACATCCCACTGACTGTAACTTTCTCAGCACAGCATTGATAATGCTCTTTTATAGTGGGTCTTACTTTGCTACCAGTGACAATTGACCAGGTTTAGACCAACACTAATTTGTGCATAATTATTTATGCAACATGAAAAATCTATATCCTTTAAATTATCACAAAACCTAGCTACTATAGTCTTCCAATCTAACATAGTCAACTTCAAAATACCAAGAGGAAATCACCTTACTACAAACAGTTTTTAAGTATTAATTATATTACATTAAACAGGTTTTAAATATTAAAGAAAAGTCACCAGATATTGAACATTTGTATACCCTTTAAGCATAGGCAGTTTCTAGGACAATTGCATGACCTGCACAGTAAACCTGTACCCAGCTACTTTTTCATAATTTTTCCAAAATATCTCCAAAAGCCAAGAATTCATTGTAAAACTCTGTTTCATGAGTGAGAAAGATGGGCAGTCAGACTTCATCATCAAGTTCTTGCTCACAGAAGAAGATGCATATAAGCATCCATGGGATAACTGAAGAAGGGGTATAATTGACTTGTCCAAATTTCAGTGTCTAAAATACAGAATTCTGCACCTAAACCTGTTGTCAACTTCTTTTGTGGACAATGGAAAGAAGGTGTCACTCTTAAGGCATATTTCCTACTACAATGATATCCTCAATAAGTCAGGTAACTCTACTCTTGAAGAAGCTATTTTTCTACATCAAATGTAAAAAAAACTGAGGCAGTAAGAACCTCAGAATGGCTTTCCTTCATGCACCAGGTTTATCTATTCCCAAGTCCTCCTTTTCACTGTGACCAATAATGGATTTAATTGTAGAGAACATTTCAGGGAAACGGTGTTGGCTGTTGGAAAAAGTCTATTTTTTTTATCATAGGATGAAGTACGATTTTAAGGACACAAACTAGGCTGGACGCATATCTTTCATCATCTAGTTAGTGACAGTAAACATGCCCATATCTGTTGATGGATTTATTTCACAGGGGACTAACTAAATAAAAAGGCCCAAGTTCTCTTGGGTTTATTATTACATGTTTTTCATACTTAATATGCTTTTTCTTTATTTTCTGATGCACAGGACAGCCCAGAGTGTTAGAAAATTGCATCTAGGCTGCTAAATAAAAAAAATAGCAACCTGAAGTACACAAGTACACCTGAAGTACACAAGTATGCAAGTTCAGGTTGTGTACTTCATCAATCTGAAGTACACAAGTACACAAAGCTCCAAAAGCTTTGGCTGCGAATGTGTGTTCAGAGGCCAGGACAAGTTCAAAAATCAGCTAGTAAAGTAGGTCATCCTAAAAAGACATAGGCTTTCTATCACCCATCAGCAAGATGATCAAAAAACACAGTAACTGGTAATACATGGCATGAAACACACAAAAGCCATCTTCATGGAAATGCAATATAATTCAACTACAGGTAACACTGGATTTTTAATCTGTTGTCTTAACTAATAGAGAAAAAAAAATAATAATAAAAAAATAAAAAAAAAATAAAGTAGCTTGTTTAGAGATTAATTTACAAAGTTAATAATAATTGGAATTATTTATTCAAAGACAAAACAAAAGTACTGATAAAACATACTGATGTATATAATAGTAAAAAAAATTTAAGAGAGCAAACATTATTTTTTTATTATTCTTTCCTTACATACTAAGTCAAAATAAAGACTGCATAGAAATAATCTTGGTAAGATTTTACATATTAAAAGAAAGAACAAATTCTTTTGATCTGAAGATTTTGAACAGAACTGCTCTTGAGATTTTAAGTATCATTAACATGCACTTCATTTTCCTACCGCATAGTTCAGAAAATACTAGTTGTATATGTGTCTGCATTGGTTTTTGGTCATAAATATCTGAAAAATGCAAATAAGATAGCACTAACAACTGCTACACTAATGGAAAGAAAAAACAGCATCACATAGTCTTCTCTACTGATGTAGCTGAGGAAGGAAGCACAGGAAGATAAGACCTTATTAAACTCTGCAATATAGACAGTCCAAAATACTTTGGAAAGAAAGTCTATGAAATGTTCTATCTCAAATACTGGAAGAGATGGATAAACTTTTTAGATTCATAAAGAATCTTCATTCCAAGAGGCGTTTCAATGCATCATTGCTCAGGTAACCATAAAAGTCCAGACGAAAATGTGTCCACAGTATTCAACACACATTGAGATAATGGCTATAACAGTTTTGAAAACTGCAAGGCTGTATTTGAAGGCAAAATTAAAGGGAGAGCAATTAGCAGTCTTCAGATTTTAACTGTAGGTGGAAAAAAAAAGCCTTCAGCAAAGTTCAACAAAACTAAAACTAGTGGTAATTAAACTCTTAGACTCCTTAGAGATATTTAGTTTCTGACTGTAATTGAAGACCTAGGTCCATGCACTTACTAATGTGCCTTTGAGATGGGGATTTCAGACAACAATATAGATCTATCTTCCTTTGCCATAAATAAATAAATAAATAAATCTAAAGAAAAGAGCAAGGGGATTTGATTGAATATGATCCTGTTACCAGAAAAATATAAAAGAAGACAAGTATGTCAGACCAAGGGCTGCATAACAGAAGTCATTAGCCAGCCATTTCTGACATTTTCCTGATGTTGATCCCACAGACAGGCTTCTGGCATCTTGGTGATAGCCCATCAGGTGGCATTTTGCAAGAAGACAGTGGGATTCTCATGGTCCCCTTCTCTCTGCGAGGGATTTTCAGGACATGTGAAGCCCTTCAAGCAGCCCAGCTCTCACCTGTTCCTCAGGCATGAGTAGGGAAGTCTGTAATAACTTAACCTTTTATATTCTGCTCAGCTATGATTAAAAAGTCCTTTGGGAACTACAGGCTCTGTTACCACACAAAAGGATTCTTACCCTTTCTAGTATTACCAGCAGCTTCTTCTAGGAAACTACTTACTTGTTATAAAAACTACTTGATTGACAGCTTCAGATGAAATCTCTGAGAGAAAATATGAAAATAATAATGGAGTCACAGAATTACAGTATGGTTGAAGTTGGAAGAGACCTCTGGCGGTCATCAGGTCTAACACCCTGCTCAAGCAGGGCTGCCTACAGCAGGTTGCCTATGACCATGTCCTGATGGCTTTTGAAGATCTCAAGGGAGGGAGACTCAACAAGTTCTCTGGGCAACCTGTGCAACTGATTGATCTCATTTGTGTTATAGACATGGCAAAGGTGCACCAAAGGTACTTTTGTTTCCACATTAAAAATTTCTCTCCATGTATAAAAGGGAGAGGTGTCATAGCCCACATCTTGTTCCAGGTTCAAAGGTAGGTACCATAGCATTGTGTACTACTCCTACCACCATTTCATGTTCTTCCTTTCCCCCAGAAGGTGTGCAGACAGCCATGATCATAGGGGACTTTATGACAGGGGCTGGAGTACCACAGTGCACTTCTCGAAGGGTTTCAAAAGGTTTAAGTAGCTTTGATTTTCCGATCCTGAGAGATCAAAAGGGCTGTGAAGGAGAAGAAAATCATTTTCAGCTATGACAGAATCAGCTATCTGTTCTTGACAGACAGGTAATAAGGGCACTTTTAATATTTGAATAGGCTGATTTTGACAGCTGTCTTGGAAATAATGTCATCTGGAGAACCAGCTCTTACTCCTGTATTTGAGCTTGGGATAAGACTATATTTAGTCGGGTATTGTGAAGCAGTGTTTTTAAAAAACTTTCAGTATCCAAAAAAACTTTAAATGGCAGGTGACACATAATGAAAAGGCAACACTGAAACTAAGTATTTAATTGTATTTGCAGAGCGACCACTACTGTAGTCATCATTTGTGCTGACTTTTAAGCTATCATATACAAAAAGAATTAGTGAGATGCATCAATGACCACCTGAAATGCTACAAATGCTTAGGAAAAACAAAGCAGCATCAATTAAGTTGTATTTCAGTTCATCTTCTCGCTGACTTATGTAAGCATATCAGAATGTTTCTGTCAATTTAAAGACTTTCTTAAAATTAAAAATATAGAACATTTGAAATCTTTTTAACAGCTGATAAGAAATTTCATCAGCAATCCTAAGATATATATATTCTCAAATGCCCATTCCTATTGTTGTTGCTGCCAAGGGCTATGCTGTACGGAAATCAAATCATTTGACTAGCTCTTCATAATTTCTTCAGTCAAAGGCAGCCAAATTCTATATTTGAATCTGCAAAGGTCAACAATTCCAAATCTTCTTGGCTCTTCACAACTTTAGTAGGCCAGATATCTCTCTTCTTCCTTCACAGTGCAAACAACCACTATACTTTTAATTTATTTTATCTGCTTCTATTTCTGTACCTTCTTTCATTTGTTCTTATGCAACTCATCAGCATGTGAGAATGAGGATCTAAACCTCTTTATATGTCTTACACAGGTTGTATCAAACCGAAATGCAGCCAGTTTCAGATGAATGCAGTTTGCTTGTGCCATATATCAGGCAAGAAATTCCATTGTTCACAGATCTTGCCATCCCTCTTGCTTCCATCTGCCCAGGAGTAAAGTCCATTAGGACAGAGACTGCAGCTTGCATACACAGACCCTCCCCTTGGCACTTTGTAACAAACACAAATCTGTTTTTAAAATTATTCCTTTCACTAATCACAAACACTTTTTCTTGTCATTCTAGCAAGGGTAGCATCAGTATCCATTGCTGACAAAGTCATGGCTGGCTGTACTGACTTCAAACTCAGTAGTATGAGACTGTGTTATACCAGGTGGAAACACACCCTTACTTCCAAAAAACATTAATGCTACCTCCAGTGTGTTTACCCAGCATGCTCTGTTCTTAGGTTTTTACTTTAAAAGAAAGAATGTTAGAGCCTTCAAGAATATAGGACAATTAAGTGTAAGGAAAAATAATGAAATTAGATCACCTCTTTGTGATTGATTGTTGTTTTTTTCCCTTACATTATTTTAAGTAGCACATGAGAAATGTCTGAAAGCTTTTAAAATACTGAAATATGGCAGAGCTTCATTGCTTGGAGCATTACTTGCCATCTTTTGTTCCTTGTTAATTACTTTCCTACTAAGATCTTAAGAACCTGAATACTTATATTCTCAGGATTTCACTTTGTGCCATTAGAGTTTCATTAGACAAATTCAGGTCACTGCAGCTTTTCAGCCTGTTGTGACTACACAGAGAGTTAAAGGAAAACCAAAAGACCTAAAACTTTCTATTATTCAGGTAACAAAGGCATAGGTCATCTGATAAGGGAATTAGTTTGTTCTTTTTATTTTATGGTTTTCTGCAAAACTCCATATTAGCAGGCAAAAAGATGATTTCATACAACCCTGTCCTTCTTCCTCCCCACCTTTACAAGAAAAAAAAATACAAGCACTATTACAAGAAGTGTAATTATACATAATACATCTGCATTTGAGCACATTGCACTCCTGCCTGATGCAGTTGTTTCCACTGAAATTATACCATACATAGAAAGACAGATTTAGAAACAAACAAAAAGACAAGTAAATAAAACCATAACAGTTAGCATAATGGATACTTCCTGTGCTCCTGTAACATTCGTCTGGGGAATCATGTTTCTGTACAATAGTTATGTAGTACTTTTGAAAGTAAAAGACAGAACAAATATACTCTTCAAGGCCTTTAAAATTATGAAGAACTTTAATCTGAGCCTGCAAACATAACTGATATGATGCCAAATATCGTGAGAGTTTGGTGGGATATGAAAGGAGCAAGAGGTTTGTTGTGACTTAGATGCCTGATTGTTCTCAATTGTAAAATAACACACTAAATTTGGTGCCTCTATTTTTGGTACTTCTTCTGGCCCAATATTAGAATTTCACTATAGCCAGGATGGTATGACCTTAAAGTAGGAGATAATCACCTGTCCTGGAACATACACAGCTAATGGGTAAAAATGGGTTTTGAAAGTATGGGGCTGTGGAACTCAGAAATCTCCACAAAGGAAATCATCAATAAATATTTAAAAATTTCAAATTTCAGCCTCAGTCTCTCTTAAAGTTACACACACATCAGACATTTTTATTGTCTTGATCCACATACTCAGCCCGCATTTCTGTTTCATTATTATGAGGATGCTTATATTCTGCCACTCCTGGCTGAGGTGCTCACCAGCCCATGTTTCTTTTGCTCTGTCTCTATGAGATTGTACAGTTAATAAAAAATGATCCTGACTGAAGGGCACACATAACTGAGTTAATTGCTTCACACTGCAGTACATTGCCATTTAGAACCAGTCTGTTTCTATTCATTGTAACAGCACGGAAGTAAATAAGCAATTTTCATACATATTACGACAAATAAGCATGCTGGAGCTTAATTCATGATCTGGTGATTAATATTCCAAGTGCCTGGATAAAACACACCTTCCTGTGTATACACCATTCCATTAATCCACACTTTTAGGTGTGAAATAAATCTGGCATGAGGCTTACTTGACATCTGCAGGAAAAAAATAAAAAATAAAAATATAAAAATAGAATAAGATATGGGAGGAAAAGTAGAATAAGATATGGAAGGAAAAGTTGAAATAGCCTGCTTGGGTCAAACTAACAGGTAAGAAAACCAAAAACAATGTCTACATTCATTATTCCATGTGATATCAATCTTAAAAGAGCTATGAGCACACCTCATTATTCCAAAAAAAAAAAAAAAAAAAAAGTATACTTTCCATGCCTTGTTTATTAATGGACAGAAAATTCAGTCAGAAAAATAAAATTGATTTTATTCACTTAGGTTTTTATAGTCCATTGCACAACCACCACCTAGCAAATACTTCATTAAGAGAGATAATTACCTTAATGAAGATTAAGTATAATTTAAAATTCACATTCATCTTTATCTACATAATACAGGCTGAATTGAAGCTGAAATGGGGGCACTTCAGGAGATCTTGCCTTCCAATCACAGTCTCATTTTGATTGACTTTGGTTTCTTGCTTTCTTCTTCTTTCATACCTCATCCATCAGTGTCTTTTGTATGAATTACAAAATAAAAATTTCCACTGTTCAGATAATGCAGCTTTTCTGATGTCCACTGACACGTGGCATACTTGATAATTAAAATCAGAAGAGTAGAAGTACTGCACAAGTTGCTCATGCATACAGCCAATTAGAAAAGAGCATTCCAGAACAGTGCTAGGGTAGATTTGCCAGCAGGAACATGCCCAGTTTTCCCTATTACCAATTCTTTCTACACAGTTTTGCACATGCAGTTACTGCTGAACAATAAATAAATAATTAATATATATATATAAGTAGAATAAAGAGAAATTAAATTTAAGTGCAAGTCATAAGTACAAAGGAAAAACAATTATAGATATGCTTTTTAAAATCATATTCAAGTAAGAATTTGGCACAGTTATTAAGGTGAAATATAAAAGAAATTTAAATACACTAAGGCATGAAAATGTACATTTGAGAGATGGGAACACCTTTAGAGTATTTTCAAAAAGTGTATTCAAACAACTAAAATTGATACTTTCATTGAATGCAATCCCAAATCTGATTAAACAGTCTTCATTATTTACTCATTATTACTTATCTTTCTATATGCTAGTACTAGTCTTCTTGAAGGAACCTTAACCTTTTCATTTTCCTTCACTGATAGCATTCTGACTTCTCAGCTCATACCAAAAACCCCTTTCCCCCAGTAAAACAAAGCAGTATTGCCTTCCCCAAAAATACCACCAGTACCAAGGTAACTGAAGCTGCTTATTTACAAAGCTGTTAGCCCAACCTTCTCTGACACCCAGGGATGATAAGTACTCATGTGCTTTCATTGCAGTGTGAAATGGAAAATTTTGTTCTGATAAAACACACCTATCCAACACTTGTGCAACAGCACTATTTTGTACTTGATTTTTATTCTTTTTTATTATTATTATTTTTTCTTAAACTCCAGGCTGGTGTCTGAGCTACCAGATCATTTTTCTGATCATTTTCCGTATTTTTGCACCAATACATGAATGCAAATCTGAATTTAAACTTAATGACTACCAAATCAGTCAGTGTAGCAAACTGGTACACACACACTGCAAGCACTTCATTTCTGTTCCTACCCAACTGTATTTTGCAGATGACAGGACAATGGCGACAACAGCACTGAGTCAGGTTCTTCTTGTCCTCATTCATGAACAAAAATGAGGGAAGGTCTGGAGGGTATCTACTAAACTACACAGCTAAACTGAAACTGTTCCAGCATATTTTCAAGCCCGTTCTGGTGCCCTCTCCAGTATTCATAAGCAACTACATTTTCTGTGCCAGATTTCCATGCACATAGATATGAGTTTAGCCCTCAGTATGTATACACTAACAGAAAATAAATCATACGCCATATCTTTCAAGTAAATCAGGCTAACTTTTGTAGACCACACAAAACAAAATCCCCATATGACATGAAGAAACACATTTCAGTTATGAAGAATATAGGAGCCTTGTCAATTCACTGCCCCAGCAACTCCAGCAATGTTGTTCATTCACTGCCTCTCTTTACAGCTTCCCTTTGCTTGTAAGGAGTTACATGCCCCTAAATCAGGGAATAGAAGCCAGCCTTTCTAAACAAAATAATCAGTCATGATTACCAGATCTTCTGCTTTCACTGTTTGATATAAAACACTCACAGAAACCTTTACTACAAAATTAGTGACTCATCATAAGTGTAATCAAAGTGAAATTCTCCCTAATACAAGCAGCCAGTACAAGACCTGTCTGATACTTCTTTGCACCAAATGTTGCCTAGGCCTTCCACTCAATACAGGGACAGGTGTGAGTTCTGCCTTAGGAAATTAAAAATTTCAGTGATTGACAATTTCCCAGAAGACACAGTGCAAAGTAGAAAGAGAGGTAGAATCTATGGAAGAATGTGTTTGTTGCAAATTCCCTCAACTCTGCCGTGATACATCAGCATCCAAAGACCAACAAACATAAAAATAAATCTGTTACAGGTATCTGCCCTCTCTTCTGCCATGGTGATATATGAAGATGGCAACGCATGTGTTTCCTTCAGCACGCTACCCACGATGTTTGGTGCTGTTCCAAGTGAATCAGTGACTTTTAGCAAGAGAAGGTAATTTTAACAGTATGCCTAATGACCATCTTTTAATCATTAAATCTATGACATCTGATTTAGAAAAGAGCCAGTGCAATTTGTGGGCTTTGCTTTCTGGGACTGGCACTTTGCCCAGTGGAAACTACACAGGGGCAATGAATTAACTTTATGTTTGAATCAATAACGAAGAACTGAAAGACTCTCTGTATTGTATTGCTTATTCTCCAGAATAGAAATATGATTTATACCAATTGTCTTCATTATTTCTTTACTTCTTCTCATGCCTTTCAGCTATCCATAATTTCTTTTCTTTTTTTTTTTTTTCTTTCCTATCATGTTGTCTTCTAAACATTTTAGTAATCAAAAACCTGCATCCAAATTAAAAGGTTCTTAAATAAAATGTAATCATATCATGGAACAGTTCATGAAAATAATTTCCCCCTTTAAAGGAGATTTGCCCTTCTTTTCTTCACAAGAACTACCTTAAGGATTATGCTGACAGAGAAACAGTTAACAGAGGCCACATTCTCAGAACCAGAAACATTTGGCTCCTCGCCCTGACAAGGCCATGGCCAAGCTGTAATCACTCAGCAAAATGTATGTTAGAGAGGAACAGAAAGAGAGAGATGTGGCTTCAGGACCATAACACTCCATCCTTCCTTTAGCACCGCCCAATGCAGTATGCTTTTAGTACTGCATGACTAGAGAGCTGCTGTTTCTCCAAATGCAAAATGTAGACAGAAATCACAACTACCCTAGAAAAATGCAACAAAATGTTGAAATAATAGATGCAGCTACAGTGAAAAGGAACGATCACTATTAGTAAGGTTGTCACTAACCATGAACACGCTTTCTTTTCACGTAAACCTTTACACACCTTCTTTTCTCTAAAACATTTATTTCCTTGATTACATCCTGACTTTAATAATGCCTTTGCTGCCACTAAGTGTGAAATTTAACTTTTAATGTTAATATTCATTAATGGTTTAAATTTCTGAGAACAGAGTGAGTTATTTCTATTATTTCTACTATTTTTCCCAGCTGAATATCTTCTATAAGGTGAGTTGGAACCATGAATAAGCTATTTCCAAATTCCTTGTGCTATAAGAAGTCTAATTCCTTTTTCTGCAGAACATATAAGAGGCAGAATAATCTGAATACAAACTTTTTAGCTGTCTTCAAAATGCTGATTATCTGCTGATTATTATTATGTTCTTTCAGAAAACTTCCAAATATAGTTCCAGATCAATCCAGATCAAGATTGATATAGTTCCTATATCAATCTCTTCTGACAACTTCTTAGTCTTGGCTAGTTGTTTGTTGAAAGTGTATTAAACCAGATTGTTCTTCCTCCTTCCCACAGCTGCATCTAGGAAGACTCTACAACCACTAACAAGGAAACACTGCTTGTAAAACGATAGATGCCAACAGACATTCAGTTTGTAAATCTCTGCCAGTTGTCTGCAAGATCAAATACCCATAATCTTTTACTAGTAGAAGAGAAAAAAATAATAATTATATATATATATATATTAAAAAAAAAAAAAAAAAAAAAGCTAGGCAATATTGCAACTCTTTATGGACTAAACCTGGAAGATCAATATTTAGACTCTCACAACACCTTCCCTGAGGGAGGTGTTATAATAAATATTTTCATGCATGCTTGTAGGTACCTTAAATACCTCATGTTTACTTCCTGCTGGTATTGTCTCATATACTTTAACAAAATATCAGGTGGGGAACTGTTGGAAGAGGAGAAAATGCAGAAGTGGAAGGCCAAGTATTACATATTCCAGAAATCATGACATGTTGAATTACACTGTGTAAATACATTTGGGAAGAGTGCAGGAATAGAAAAGTGAGCAGAAGAGATGGTGGCAGGCACAAGTGTTACAGGTGCCTTAATTAGGTGGTAAAAGTAGCAGTGTTCTGTTCAGAGGGAAGGGGAGGAGTAAATTCATTCACAAAGTCACAATGTTTGATGTTGCTCCTTATAAAACTTTACTAGGCCATCACCACTCTCATTACATTGCTCTCCCCCTCCATCTCTGTTGCACTGAGACTTTGCATGTACTTTTTCTCTTCCTTTAAAAAAAGAGCCCAAGTGCTCTTTCTAACATGATCATTTCACTCAAAGGATAAGCTCTGCTTTGTGTGGTTTTATTAAACAAGTATGTTTCAAGTTACTGTCTAAACACTCGTTATTTTTTACAAAATTGATATAAACACTCATTAGGTTAGAATAATTAGTGATATATTCAATTTCCTACATATTGTGTGGGCAAGCTGTGTTAAGCAGGTCACACTATATACAAAGCTATGTTGATCAGAAATGCACCTAAAATAGGATAAGATAAGTAATGAAACATTTAGCAAGGTTATCTACTGGGACTTGCACACATTAAGAGGAAAAGTGCAGAAAGAAATAAGAAAAAATTCTTTATCATGAGGTTGTGGGTGTCCAAACACTGAGTCTGTAAATGTCCAGAAGACATTTGGATAATGCCCTAGATGACATGCTTTAACTTTTGGTTAGTACTGAAAAGGTCAGGCAGTTGGATTAGATGCGCTTTGGAGGTCCCTTCCAACTGAACCTGTTCTGTTCTGTGACTGAGGGTCTACAACTACAGGCATACACAGAAAAGTGTTTTGTTTATGATACATAACTTCTCCTTTTATTAATGAATGGACTAGCATACTTAGCAAGACAAAGTCAGGATGAGCAAAAGTGAGGCATGCAAGAACACAAAGGAGATCCAATAAGGAAGAAACCCATGAGAAGTTGCTTGCAACAAAGAGAATTTCTGTTGTTTTGTTATGTTTGTATCTCTTGTCACTTACATCCCTGGAATGTAAACAGGGCTGAAATATAAAGAAATAAAGGGAAAATTGCTGTGAGTTCAGGTTCTATGGGTTTACTGTATCTCAGCTACCAACAGAAGCCTGCACTATACACAGATGGATTCAGAGGAACATGTACAAGGCTGCTCAGCTTTATACTTCAGCAAGATACCTTCCACAACAAGCATATTCTTAAATGGCAGCATGAGGACATTTAGCCTTCTAAAACAAAAGATCTTTTTGTTTAGTTTTTGTTTAATCCTCATATTTGCAAACAGACTATTCTTTCAACAGCAAGCCTGAGATTTCTCTTGGTAGATCTATTGTGAAATCATTTTTGGGCCAGATTCTAAAAATAAAATACAGGCTGCAACAGGCAGCAAAGGCCATTTTTAATAATAATAAAAACCAATGTTTCAAAATGCATCTTTGAAGAGGAGATAAACTCAGAGTTGTGTAGTTAATTTTATATATATAAACAGAGCCAAAATCACGCAGGCCAAATTCCTCTGTCTATGACATGGACAGAAACTTTCCACATGTGTAAAATATCCTAGGTGATGATGATTTCATCTCTCCAAACAAAAGAGGATTACCTAGTGAAAATAAACAAACAAACAAACAAATAAAAAAAATAAATAAAAGTAACCATGTTATAATTTCAAAAAGGAGATTGCTGGTTTTTTTTAGAATAATATTAATCTCATTGAAAATATTAGTTTCAGCAAAGATTTTGAGAGGTTTTCCATTTGGTTAAAGAAAAAATAAAAAATACATTTTGACTACCTTTTGTTTCTTTTGACTTTATATTAACTACACATAATAAAACAACATGTCTGCAACAATGACACGTTTTTTGGAATTACCAATCCAAAATAATGTAATATTTCTGAATCAAAAGGGTAATTTATGTGAAAAAAAAAAAAAAATTCTGTATAAAAATAAACATGCCTTTTGAGATGTCTGTGTTTTTTTGTTTTCCAGAACATAATTGCTGTGCTGCACAGTCAGCATGCAGCTGACTAGTACAGTATCTTGCCTTAGCAACTACCACATAATTTGCTTCAGAGAAAGCTTAAGACATACAAGTAAATATTTAAGAAACTGGGCCTCATATTTTCTCATCCTGCTATTCAACCTGTTTGTTATCTCTTTCTGTTTCACCATTTCTGAAAAGGAAAAAAAAAAAAAAAAAAGGAAGGAAAAAGCAATCTATCCTAAGTCTATTCTTAAGCCATTCACAGTATATATGAAAGGTTTGTATTTTTAAACATTTTAATTATTTACTTCTCATCTGCAAATTGAAAGAAAAAAAAAAATAAAATAAAAAAGAGGGAGATATGTACTTATTTGGGCATGTTACTTTCCATTAGCAGAGATGAAGTGGATGTGAATCAAAGACACCTATGGTACAGGGTGATAAGGATTATGAGGCTAGGGATTTTACTCCTGTGTTCCAGAGAAGTCAGACAAAAAAACAAGCTGCTTTTGAGTAGCAAGAACAAATGCCTTAACTTGCTGTTTACTACTGATTGTATGCACAAAAAGTTAGAAGTTAATTTAGATAAAAAACAGGGCTTCAAGTATGTTAAGGAACACAATGATTGTAAAGTAACAAAGGGGAAAAATAGTCTTATTTTATAGTAAATACAATTTTACTCATGGTTGGGAGTGAGGGCAATCCTCTGGGAAATATACATATACACTGAATGCAGCAGTTCCAGTCAGAAATACATGTATATCACAGAACAAACCACTGCAAGATTTCAACTTTCAGTTATATAAGGACCTGACTGAATGCATTTTTTAGTGAAAAATTTTGCAAAATATTAGTTTTGAGTCTTCTAGAACAGCTGAGATTTAACAGGTTCAGAATGTCAAAAATGTAGCTGCATAAAGGAATATATATTAAATATATAAATGTATAAAAATATATAAAAGGTAGCTGTATAAAGCTGTATATATATACAGTCTGGGGGTGTTTAAGGAAAGGCTGGACATGGAACTTAGGGACATGGTTTCGTGGGTGATACTGGTGGTAAGGAGAGGGTTTGACCAGATGATCCTGGAGGACTTTTCCAACCTTAATGATTTTATGATTCTATGAAAGCTTCTCAATGCAAGCCTAGATTTTCAAGGGAGGTTAAGTTATGTTGCTGCTTATGATCTTCTATGTTCTTTTGAAACAGTGTTGAAAATAAATGCAAAGCTACTGGCTAATTATACCTCTACACTGCTTTACTTTTGGAGAAAAACAGATATGGAACTGGGGCAATATGTGGTATATCTGTGAGTTTTTAATGGGCAAAGAGGATAAATCCAAAATACATATTATCCTTGTTTCATCCTTAAGAACACCTTATTTCCACAACCATACAACCTGCAATAAATGCATAAATAAATAAATAAATAAATAAATAAGAATAGGTAATTAATTAATTTAATTAATCTTTACTGCTAGAAGGTTAATGTCATCTAAAGCAAGATGACTATAATGGCTGAGTTCAATGAATAATAAATGAATAAACAATTTTTGAAAAATAGCTCTCAACTTCCCTCTATCAAATACAGAACTTTTATTGAAATAACCAACAAAATGCAGAAAATTTCAAGCATCTCCAGTGTAAAGCAGTATATTACAATTAAGAACTCAGACTATCTTTTTGCTTTAGCAGCGAAATACAAGAAATACTGCTTTTCAAGGCTAAATTGTTGATCATGTAAAGATGAAAGCCACAAAATATAAATCACTGAAGACAAGACTTTTGTACTGGGAGGCTGGCTTGCCAGTTCCTAAAATGCTGTTATTCTTTTCTGAGGAACAATGTAAGAAAATATAAGAAATAGAATATATAATACTCAGTAAATTCAGGAACTAATGGAGATTTCATCTTGGAAAATTGAGACTGTAAAAGTCTGTATATGAAGTTTTCAAGATCTGATTTCAGATTGTTTGGGCCTCGTCTTACCATCTTGAGGTCAATCATTCTTGACAGCCATACAAACAGCTTAACTACGCCAGTAGGAGATACTCTCCATGGATCTCATTATTCTTGCCTTCCCTTCCCTTCCCTTCCCTTCCCTTCCCTTCCCTTCCCTTCCCTTCCCTTCCCTTCCCTTCCCTTCCCTTCCCTTCCCTTCCCTTCCCTTCCCTTCCCTTCCCTTCCCTTCCCTTCCCTTCCCTTCCCTTCCCTTCCCTTCCCTTCCCTTCCCTTCCCTTCCCTTCCCTTCCCTTCCCTTCCCTTCCCTTCCCTTCCCTTCCCTTCCCTTCCCTTCCTTTCCCTTCCCTTCCCTTCCCTTCCCTTCCCTTCCCTTCCCTTCCCTTCCCTTCCCTTCCCTTCCCTTCCCTTCCCTTCCCTTCCCTTCCCTTCCCTTCCCTTCCCTTCCCTTCCCTTCCCTTCCCTTCCCTTCCCTTCCCTTCCCTTCCCTTCCCTTCCCTTCCCTTCCCTTCCCTTCCCTTCCCTTCCCTTCCCTTCCCTTCCCTTCCCTTCCCTTCCCTTCCCTTCCCTTCCCTTCCCTTCCCTTCCCTTCCCTTCCCTTCCCTTTTTCCTTTCCTTTCCTCTTTCCTCTTTCCATTTTCTTTTTTCCTCTTCTCTTCTCTTCTCTTCTCTTCTCTTCTCTTCTCTTCTCTTCTCTTCTCTTCTCTTCTCTTCTCTTCTCTTCTCTTCTCTTCTCTTCTCTTCTCTTCTCTTCTCTTCTCTTCTCTTCTCTTCTCTTCTCTTCTCTTCTCTTTTCTCTTCTCTTCTCTTCTCTTCTCTTCTCTTCTCTTCTCTTCTCTTCTCTTCTCTTCTCTTCTCTTCTCTTCTCTTCTCTTCTCTTCTCTTCTCTTCTCTTCTCTTCTCTTCTCTTCTCTTCTCTTCTCCTTCTCCTTCTCCTTCTCCTTCTCCTTCTCCTTCTCCTTCTCTTTCTCTTTCTCTTCTCTTCTCTTCCTGGGGTTTTATACAGGACAGAAGGGCATAGTAAAAGACTTAAAATTCAAAGTCCATGTCTTGGAGCTCCCCATTAATCTGAAACCTATTCTGTGTGCACCCCACTGTTGCTCTCAACTTCCTAGTAAGTCATATGAATTTCTTTCACTCTGCATATTTATTACCCCCTCCAAATCAGCTTCAGACCATTTTCTTCAGAAAATTAATACATGGGATATTCACTGATAGCAAAAAATATGCGGTCAAGTTGTTGTGACTACACAATCCCAATGGATCTAAGCAAAGATGGCCCACATCACACCTTGTCAATGTTTCATGCAACATGTCAACCTATGTCAATCTTTTATGTAACAGATAAAGAACATAGGTACAAGTTCCGGTCAATTTTAAGTCAATTTTTAAATTTTTAGAAGTACATCATTAAAGATTCTTTTTACCCTGTAATTGAATATTCAAATTTGTTCTTCAATAAAAAGCACATGATTTGATGATTTGTTGAAATGTCATTTTATATAAGCTTTTCTAATATTTACTGGCTTCATTCAGAAGAGCCCAATTTCTTGCTTTCAATATATGTTTACAGTAAAAGGGTAAAATTCTGCCCAAACTTGATATGAGAGTCAGAAGACAGGTTTGCTCCACTGATTTGACATTTCCTACACTGTTAAATGCAATGAATACATTGAGGTAACTATATAACAGTTAATCAAGAACTACCATTCTCACTGTCTATACTGGTTATACCTGATAGTACACTTTTTGCTATAGATTGACTTGCTGTTTGCTGATTTGAACTTAGATGGAAAGCATTCATTTTTACTTGATGTTGAAAACTGTGTTAAACACATGAAAGTTGGCTGTACATAAGAAGGTGATTCTTCTGTCAAGAAGAAGGCCTTGCTTTAATAATAGAATGAACATATGATACCCCACAAATTTTATAAAAGTATTTACTGAAGGTGAGGCTTGACACAGCCTTGTAAATAACAAGCTTTATTGCAATGAATCTTGCTTCATTGGAAGGTGAAATAACAGGAGTCAAAGAACAAGATGTTTCCAGCTTTTGCAAGGACTACCAATCAATGACTTACGGGGAACAACAAATATATTTATAAACATGCTTGAGCTGTGTAATTTACAAAATATGTAGAGCATAGAACAGGTAAGGGATAGCAGCCATTTCTGCATATGTGTTTTATTCTACTGTGAAAGCACCAGACTTGACAACACGTGACTGAGATACACTTAAAAAACCATTAATAATGAAAACACTAACCTTCAAAAAGTATACTTGCAGCCGTTGATGATTTTCTCAAACTTTGTCAAAAATTGTCAGTTATCATGTTACAATATATGTTTCCTATTTATAAATTTATTAAATTCTTAAGGTCTTGTTCCAAAAACTAAGTTTTTAATGACTATTACTGCAGGTAGGTTTTTAAGAGGTACCAGAGGAGAAAACCAGTCCAACAACATGCAGTGTTACTGTAGCCTTGCTAACAGCAGTATAGAATATAATGATGGATTCGCCAATGGCAAAATTTCATCAGAAGCATTATTGCTACTACTTTCCATTACTTCCTTCTCTAAGGAAGAGAAGAAAGAAAGACTTCCTTAGAGAAGGAAGTAATGGAAAGTAGTAGTAATAATGCTATTTTAGTATAGTTATAATAATAATATAATAATAATTAAGTATAATAAAAAATAATATATTTAAAACATTTTAAAATATATTTTAAAATATTTAATATAGTTATGAAATATAATATTTAATACAACAGTAATATATTTAATAATAATGTTCAATGTAATTTTCTGTAAAGTTAACTTTCCCCTGTCAGTGAACCTTTTTATACTAGAAGGGCACCAAAATGTTTATGCTACAAATTGCTCCAAAATCTCTGGACACCATAGATATGGATATAGCCATAATACCATATATATTTGTCACTGTATCTATCTGGCAGAAAACTGCAATGTATCAACCCCCAAACTGGTTTCTGACCTTTAAGATTTTTTTATTAAAGTTCATGGGTAAGTCCAACACTGAATCCTTACTAGACAAAATATTTTTCTCTCAGTTTGGATTCCCAGTCATTTACTACAACACATCATAATCAGAATTGAAGGCAACAAAAGTCAACAGCTACCTTTGTGTAACTAGCAGTATCAGTCCCTGAAGACACTCATCTAAATAGAGCACATGAATATATTATGAATCATACCACCAAAAGGCAAGATGTTTATACATTGGCGTCACAGCCTTGAAAAACTGCAAGCTATCTTAGGGGACTGTACACAACACCAGAAACAGTACGTGAAGATTCTAAAATATAGAGTGAAGAAATATAGCTTCCTCCTGTTTTCTCTCTGCAGCCCATGGTTCTTAAAGTTAAATAAATGTAATCACTCTTTCTTTCTGATATTTTCTTTATTTTTTTTTTATCTAGTAATAATATTTACCATATTCTGGATCTCATAATGCACAACTATAGTCTATGGACAGCACAGACACATTCTTACACATGTGCATACGTAAGCATGGCCACATATAGAACACATCAAAACTGAAATGTAAATGTGGTACTGGAGTTTCAGGTAGAAGCTACCATAAGTTCTGGTTGCCTCGACATACTTAAAAATAAGGTAGTTTAATGACCTACACAGGAGGGTCTTGTTGGCTTTGGAAGGTGAGAACTGTTCACAGTCACAAAATCACAGAATGGTTGAGGTTGGAAGGGACCTCCAGAGATCATCTAATCCAACCCCCCTGCTCTAGCAGGGTCACCTAGAGCATGTTACACAGGATCACATCCAGATGGGTTTTGAATATCTCCAAAGACGGAGACTCCACGGTCTCTCTGGGCAGTCTATTCCAGTGCTCTGTCACCTGAACTGTAAAGTTCTTTCTCATATGGCAGTGATACCTCCTGTGGTTCAATTTATATCCATTATCCTATCACTGGCCACCACTAAGAAGAGTTTGGTGCCATCCACTTTACATGCTCCCCTCAGACATTTACAGAGGTTGATAAAATCCCCTCTGAATCTTCTCTTCTCTAGGGTAAACAGGCCCAGCTCACTTAGTCTTTCCTCATAGGACAGATGCTCCTATCTCTTAATAACCTTTGTGACTCTATGCTGGACCCTCTCTTGAAGATCTACATCCCTCTTGTAGCCCAGGACTGAGCCCAGAACTGCTCTCAACATTCCAGGTATGGCCTCACCAGTGCCAGTAGAGGGGGGAGGATCACATCTCTCAACCTGCTGTCCACATTCCTCTTGATGCAGGCTAGGATCCCATCTGTCTTCTTGGCCACAAGGGCACACTGTTGGCTTTTGGATAACTTGTTGTCCACCACGACCCTCAGGACCCTCTCTGCAGAGCTGCTCTCCAGAAGGTCAGCTCCCAACTTGTACTGGTGCCTGAGGGTTGATAACTGTTTATAGATTCTGTAGGTTTCCTAGGTCCTACAAAGATCATTGATTTTCTTATACTGGTATTAGTGTATTGGCACCTTCATAGCTGTGGAGGAATCTTGTTCAATTATATTATCCCTATGATTTCTCTAATTCACAGAATCGCAGCATGGGTAAGGTTGGAAAGGATCTGTAGAGGCCCTCTGATCCAATCCACCTGCTCAAGTAGGGACCTCCAGAACAGAGTTCCCAGAACCATGTTCAGGCACATCTTTTAAATTGTCCAAGGAGGGCAGACTTCGTAACTTCACTGCTCAAACTGGGCCAGTGCTCCATCACCCACACAGTAATGGGTGGATCTGCAGGATCATTCCACAGCAGAAATTCTCTTAAACTTCCCACACCAAATGCAGGTGACTTAAAAATATAAAGATGTTTTTCAAATATGATTTCATCTAATATAAATAGTATAATGCTAGGGAAGAAATGAAGAAATATACACAAATGATACCAGCGAACAAATCTCACCAATTTGTTAGCTAGTAGCTTGCACCCAATACAGACATGCTGGATCATGAAAATCAACCCTCAAAGTAAACAACTCTCCTTCCCTGGAAATGTCTTTGAGAAGGAGTAAAACACTTCCTTTTCTCTAAAACTTTCACTACAAAAGTTATTGCAAAAGAGAACAAAAGAACAAAACCATTATCCTACTGGGCAAGCTGGGTCAAATGCAGTAGGTGGTTATATACTTTAAGGAACTAATAATATATTTTACATTCCTGCAAAATAGTTCTAGGTCGAACCAAGCTAATGTAGTGTACCGTCATGCAAAATTAGACAAAAACATCAGCAGAGAAACAATACTGGTTGTGGTTATAATTATCTTTGACTCTAAAAGTTTTGAGAAGTCAGAGCTGACAGAACTTACACGTTAATTTTTCTGTTACCAACTTAAAAAACAACTAGAGGAGGAAAATATAAAACCAAGAAAATAAAACAGGCAAGAAAACTGTAATCACTCTATTGCAATTCAAAGCAGAAAAGAATTGGAGATAAATAACTGAAATAAATATTTTGAAATGAAATTGAAATTAATATTTATTTCTGTTATATCAACAGATATTATTATGTCAATTATTTCTATTTCAATAGAAAATATGATATCAATCTAAATTAAGAAAAAATTATAATTGGGAGAAAAGTCCCCCCCAAAAAAAAAAAATTACAGAAAGAGACTGCACAGCTCAAGAGAGGGCTTGAGTCTAAGGTTTAAGATTCAGTTTTAACAGAGGAAGTGAATCTTCTCCAGCTGTTCCTTCTAAGGTGGGCAAAACCATTACAGATGATCTAAAGAATACACAACTTAAGAAATACCTGAATGACCTCTAAATTCCTGCCTGAACAAAGCATCTTGATAAGTGTACTACATTCCTCCTTTTATGTGCATTTTCAGTCCTTCCCAAAATGGTAACTAACTCAGGTTTATCTGGTGGTATATTTGCAGCAAACAAAAGGCAACATATCTGCAGCTGGCATGCAATTAACCCATGAATTCTCTCACTGCTATGTATGTGGAAGACTAAATCTTATATTGGTTGAAAATAACTGAGAAAATTCATAGACAGAAATCCCCAGCACGCACTTAGGCATAAAACTACATTTCTAGCTCAGTAAGACCCCAAGCTGGATATTCTTAGTACATGAAAAAAAATCTTGAGGATAGTATCTTTATGCTCTTACCATGCTCATATAGTTTTAAAAGTCTGCTACAATGAGTAACAACATATTCCTAATTTAATGCAAATAAGCTGTTCTCAAACACTGAATTAGAAATGTGCATAATGGCCAGATTTCTCTTAGGGGTGGGTTCAAAGTCTGTCTGCAGTTGTGTTGAAATGACTTAGTTTTGCTTTTAGTTTCAAATATCTAGTTGTCTACTATACTTACCCAAAATATTAAAATGACCTCCATATCACCCCCCTTTCTTAGAAGGGGAAAAAAAGCAACAGAAAATTACATGGAATTGGCCATTACAAAAATTACTTGCAAGGCATTTTCATTTGATAGATGTATTTTCCATCATGTTATCATTCTTTTTTGTTGACACTTTTCCTAGATTTTAATCTTGGGTTGCAATGTTACTCTATCAGAAAAGGCTTATATTGTCCCAGCAGGTTCAGTGGCAGAATGCAGAATCACATATGAGGGCAATTGTTGTGTTGAAAAATGTACCTTTGCTAGAAAAGGCATTTAGTTTGGTAGTCTGCCTGTCCATAAATCACCTTGAATGTGCTCAGGTCACTCAGAAAACAGATTGAAATCTCCTTTGCTTCTTTTATTTGAATAGTACATTTCCATTGCTGTTGTTGACTTGTACCGGTACTTCTAGCATAAGCCCTTACTTTCAGTTAAGGGACTTATAACTCTGGTATTAATATTCAAACTGGACTGAAGTCCACCATAAAAATATGATAATTACTTTCAACACCTCTGCATGTGAGAGTATATTGTTATACTAGCTATTCACAAAGAGCAGTAGCCTAGTCCATTCAAGCACACCTTGCTTTATCCATATGGTAGATATAGTTCCAGCCATGACTGCCATGACTGGCTTCTCAGAAGCATATTTCAAACCTTAAAGCCAATGAATACTACAGTAGAGATGGCCTATTCTGGTGACCTATTCTGATGGCCTAATTGTGCTGACTGGCACTGTTTTCGGTGTAAGCCACAGAGTCATTGAGGACTGGTAGACACTTTCTTTTATAATCATTATTGCATAAACATTTTGTTTCAACAGGACCAGAACAATCACAGGGCTTAAACCATTCATGAAGTTGGAAAGCACAAAAAGATATAGACATCCTACGTAGTTCTCATGAGTGAGTTATAGAAACTTGTAACAACTTCATAATCAACATCATTTTTTAACAAACTGTTTTCGTTTTGATTCAGCCCTAATTCAGATTTGCTCTTTAAGGGGCTTTATTTCTTTTTTATAAGCACAACAAAGAGAATAGCTTTGACAGACACAATTAACTTTTTATTAAAAAGGAGTAATGTAAAAAGAACATGTGTGTGAGACTCTGTATATGTGCACAAATATAGTCGCAAGCAGATATTAAACACATCTAAATAAACAGTGAAGAGTCCCTTCTTTCTTGGGTGCAACCAATGGGCCCCCATCTGAAATATATCCCAAAGCTGATGACAGTTACAATTTAAAAAGCACTCTTTGGTTACGATCAAACATGATATTGAAAATTAAATATTAGAAGCCTGTTTTGATCCACTGTGTACTTTCCTATCTTAAGTCTAGAAAGATAAACTTCATTTGCATTATCAGACTCAAACATTAAAGCCCCAAGCTAATAACATCATTTCCTCACAAAAAACCACCATTTCCATTAACTAAACAAAACTATAACCTGATTTTACAATTTATTTTTATTATTTTATTTACAAACATCTCAAACTATCACAGGCTTCAGCCAGACCTTTGAAAATTTTCTCTAGCGCCTCCACTGTTTTTTTTCTCTAAAACAAAATGTGCCTTGATCCCATGTAATCTCTATCCCTTATATTAGATATTAACATATTTGAGGTCTATATTCACTGAAATCAGTGACAAAATCCTGGATTTGACCCAAGATTATATAGCTTTCAAGGGAAAATATGAGTAGTCAATGAATGCATCTTTGTATTTTAAAATCTCTATAGATTTCAAAAAGATCCAAGTAACACAATATATAATGTCTCAGCAAAAGTGCAGGCTATGGTGTAATTTTAGAACAGAAATGAAAATTCACATCTTAACATGTATTTTCATTTATCTGAGTATATTTTGAATATGTTACAAAATTTTACATCTCAGAAAAAAAGTATAATGATTTTTTTTTCAGCCCAGACTAAAAAATAAATTTAAAAAATAATAAAATAATAATTATATTGTTTCTGGGTGATGAGGAGGGCTGTGGAAACAGCTTTTGGCTGAGATTTATGAACTCATTTGGGAGAAACTCCTTTTTGTGGTGTAACTGGACTTTGGCAATGACACAAGTACTTGTGGACTTGCCTATAGAAAACCAACAAAATGAAGAACAATATCTTCCGGAATTTGCAATGCAACACTCAAAGAGACAACAAAAACTTTCTGCTGCTCTTCAGACTGAGGAATCCAGCATCAAACAATTAAAAGAAAATAAAAATAAAAATAAAAATAAAAATAAAAATAAAAATAAAAATAAAAATAAAAATAAAAATAAAAATAAAAATAAAAATAAAAATAAAAATAAAAATAAAAATAAAAATAAAAAAAGAAAGAGAGAGAGACAGGGAGAGGTCACTGCATTGTTATGCAGACGTATGCACAGTAAATAATATCTGAAAAATAAGCTAGAATAATCTTGTAGCTACTTCCAACCCACCTGCCAGGGGCAACAGTACTTTGTACTAGACCAGGTTGCCAAGGGTCCCTTCCAAACTGGTCTTGAACACCTGCATCCACAGCTTCTCTACACAACTTGTTCCAGTGCCTCTCCACCCTTTGAACAAAGAATTTACACCTAACATCTAATCTAAATCTTCCCTCTTTTACTTTAGAACCATTTCCCCTTTCTCTATCACGATCTGCACAACCAAAAATTTGTTCTCCATCATTAGTCTGCTTTTAAGTACTGAAAGGCTGCAATGAGGTCTTCAGATTGTAGCAGGTGACAAATTATATCACACCATCACACATCTTTGCCTGAAGACCTTCACAACCAAGGTCTGCACTACTGACCAGTATGCTCTTCAAGTTCTTCTCCAAATAAAGGACTTGAAGAAGAGAGAGAAGGGGAAAAAGAAAGCAAAATATTGCTTAGGAGGGTTTGTAAGAGGAAACTAAAGAGAGTTCAAAGACAAAATATTGACAGTTTATTTTATAATGTTTTGGTGGAGCAAATTTTACTGTTTTCTTCAATGAGCAAAACTTTGAGTGAAATCAAAGCATGACTCTGGAGGCTGCCAGACCTTCCACCTTCCAGCAGACATTTAATACACCTTGTGCAAGACCCAGAGGTACAGATCATTAAAAGCTACTTAAGCAGGTAACTCACCCTGAAAACTATATTGGGGCCAGCTCTTCAGTGAGATTAAGCGTTTGCATGACTTTGATGCTGTTCCTCACTACACCTCAGCACACCTCAATGTACCTGGTATAAACTGCTGTTAATGACTTTTATTTAATTTGTAAGGGGTGAGTGCGAGGTTTTGAAAAAGTTAAAATAATTTTAAAAAATTGGAAAAGGATCTGTATATGATTATTTAATCCTATAAATTGATACTTTGTTTAAAAGGGTACATGCTTTGAAATATTTTAAAGGATGTCACCTGTTTGAAATGAATTGAATTAAATCAGATGAATAAAGTTAGGCTGATGCTTACATAATTTCTGAATTAGAGTCTTGCAAGAATGACTCTTCTCTTGGAAAAATAAAAGGTTACTTAATTCCTGAAATTTAAAACCCTGCCAAATTATACTAGCAGGTAATTTGGAGGGAAAAACAATTTGTCACCTGTTCTTTCTGTTTATCTTTCTCAACATATTAAAGACAGATGTGTTTTTACATAATTTCAAAACAATGCAGGTACTAACAAGAAAAACTGAGGTTATTATCAGAATATCACAGCCACACAACAGCAGATCACAACAAGTATGAAATAAGATACAATCAACTGCAAAGTCTGCAGATCAGTGGGGAAAAAGATAAGTGACAGGGCTTGGGCTAGTTTCCAGAGCCAACAGTACAGATCAGCTGTCTCTGACCAGCCAAGTTTGATAAGCCTAGACAATCCCAGAGCTTTGCCAGACCTACCACTTGCTAGCTTTTGAAGACTGCTCTTTCTGTGCTTCTTTTGAGTGAGAGAACACTGGGGAAATATGCAAAAATAAACTAAAATTCATTAAGCAGACATCTGGTTTGATAATTATAGCAACACTGTAGTCTACAGAGCTGTATTTTTAAAGGCATTTCAGCTCTGAGCTCTGCTGGAAGTCAGCTCTTTAAAAAGCCTTAAAAATCCTTGGGTACAATGTGCCCACTACCTCTGTGGAAGCTGTTCCTCTTTATTGACAAGTATTTCCAGACTACTTCTCATATTTCTTTCCAACTTATTTACACTCCTCTCTTATGATTGATTAAGGCCCTGTTTAAAATATTCTTGAGTCTTTGTGAATGAACTGTAAACACAGATTCTTAAATTATCAGTAATATGGCCTTTTCAATAAATATGCATTAATTATCTCAAAAACAATGGAGTCACATAGCAAATAGCTGCATATGCTTTCCTTAATGGTCTCCAGCATTAGGTTAGACTCAGGGAATACTTAGTGTTGTGTTGACATCTTAAGCCAGAGGGCAGCTGGTTATATGACGATGAGATGACAGCTATCAGAATAATCAGCTCTGGACAAAAAAAAAAAAAAAAAAAAAAAAAATCAAGAGATTAATAAATGATCTTTAAATCACAAAAGTGTTAAATAATAAAAAGCACAGAATAAAAGGAGCTTATCATAGCTACTGTGGTATTCTTGCTTGTCCGTGTTAACATTTTATTTAGTTTTTGTATAACACTTGTCTACCTATCTTCCCTGGTGCAGCTCATTACATTTTTAAAAGATGCTTTCTCCGGGAGCTAATTGAGCTTTATCTATGTGAGTGAGCTGGTATCTGTCACTGACAGCCCACAGAAGGCCATTTCTTCAATTGCTTGAAAAGACTAAAGAGTCAGACATGACAAACTGCAGCCTGGAATACCTGGCAGCAAGCCTATTAGTGCTGCAATACCAAAGATGCACAAATAAATTACTTACATAACATACACTCACTTCATTTCTGTCATGAGACTTGGTGTCCTGAAACAAAAGTAGAATCTTTATTTTTTTTCCCCCATCACAGCTTGCCAGAACCTTTGAAAGTTAAATATATTATTTATTCTATCTGAGACATAATTGCTAGCATTCTTACTTTGTTTTCTGAAGAGAGATTACTTTTCATTCCCTGTGTAATTTCCTCAGAACAAGACGTTAGTCTCTCAGAAGCCATACTTCATCTTGGCAGCTGTTTCATGTGGTATGCAGGACTGCAAAGAGGAGGAAGAATCAGCCCAAATTGGTTTATTTCCTTTTGTAAGCACCTGGTTCCATTTCTGCCCCCTCACATACAGCCCTTAAGTTGCAGGATGAGAGTGGACTATCATCAAAAAATGACACAAAAAAAGGCTTAGGCAAGTGGTAGTGAAATATAAAGTCTTCTGTGATGAGGCAACAAACAAATCCAGCCAGGCTGATACTGCTACTGGTCGAGAACTGATATGTTGAGATGTTCGTGGGGAAAAAAAAAAAAAAAAAAAAAAAGTTATCCTCAGCAGCAACTGACAATTTACTGCTATATTCAAACTACACATATTCCACAGAACAGATAAACACAGTCTGCATTTTGTTACTGGTATGGTGATTTCACTAAAGAAAAAGTAAGGCTTTTCCAAGATGCTCCATCAGTCATGCTAGAAAGTGAGTCTCTACACACACCTGAAGCATCAGTCTGAAAACAAAAGTCCACAAGCATTAAGGATCAATTTTGGCCTTCTGAGGATAAGGAGACCTTAAAAGTAGTCAGTACTGACTGCTCTGAACTAGAAGACATCACTGTTTCATACAGCATTTAAATATATGATCGGTTTCTGCTGAATTAATTCATGTGTCTTATGACTTTGTTCAGGTAGGGCCAAAATGGCTTTTAGAGCCTTCAAAGTATTTTGTAAAACATTGGTTAAACTCATAACATAACAAGAAGGTTTGCTATTTATGAAGCATTTTTAGATTTATTTTGCATGCTTTAAGATTTTCATCTCTCAACTTGTCAATCCAGCATTTCACACAGCTATTCCCAGACCATTCAAAAAGCTAGAGCAAAACAGCCCACAGAGCAGTGACTTAATCCACCTGAAGTGTGCATACCTGGAGCTGGATTGGAAGGAGATCATTAGCTTGAAGCATGCATGCAACTTTATTCACCCATTTCTTTTTCTAATGAGGGAAAAAATTAGTAAAATTCAAAATGTATCCCTCTTCCACGCAGAATTTTGGAGGAGAAATACCCCAAAACCTTACAGACACATTCAAATGAGCTGTGCAATGTCACATTAGAGTATACATTTCTTGTGGATCCATTTTCAAATTTGCAGCTGACCCTAATCTTCATGATCTTAAATCAGTCACCTCTTGGCTTCTCAACTCAAATTTGATCATTAGCTTTACAGTAACCAAACGCTGCTCTATAATCAGATTAGCATGCCCTGAACTTTTTAATGTCAGATGTAGCAGCAATATTATTTTATTGATGTGTGTTGAAAGGTAGCAGAGAGAAGTGGGAAACTTGCTGTTAACACTTGTACAAAATCAAACCCCATGCCAGCTCTGGAACATAAATTAGAGCATATACTGCATCAAAATCCATCCAGAGTGAAATCCCTTTGGCATCAGTAAAGTTATGCCCATGTAAAATAGCAACAAGACCAGGCATAACTCTTCTTGACTTTCCAATTTAACTATTAAAAAAAGAAAACAAAATGCGATAGGTCTAGAGTGACAACCTGTGCATCAGACCATATAGGTCCAGTACAAAGAAGCGTTCAAGCTCATCTGTCACTAACAAACATGCAGGAACTCACACAGCATAATTAGCTGTCAGGTTACTCGCCCACCGTAGTGCCTGCAAGGAAGTTGGTCTGACGAGAAAAAGCAGCTGTCTCACTGACAGCCGATGCCGCTGATCTCCAGCAGCTATATTTCACACTCAAATTAGAGAGATGGAAGCCTCATCTCCCTGTCCACAGAACACAAGCAGCCCTGCTCTGCCCCTGCTGTTAACAGGCACATTAGCTCTTGCGCTTTGACTTGTGCACAAGGCTTCCGGGACTAATGGTGCAATGGGAGCTAAGACATAAGAGTTTATCATTCAGGAGTTATGGACCACCTGAATGAGGAGAACCCTTTCTTCTGGTTCTTTTCTCCTATACTTAGGGCCTAACTCAAGTCAAATCTCCTGTGAGATTCTAAAAAATCAAAACAGCAGCACCTGAAAGAGGTCCAGGTCAGTTCTGCTATGTGAGGTAAGTTCTATATAATACTTAGGTGTTTATATCAAACACAGTTGGATCACATCTGGAGGTGTTCTAAATGCTTCAGTGCAAAGCACTAGAAAAAGGGAACTGCAGTTGCTGTTGAATTGCATTCTCTGCCACCTACCTAATCTGGGCACAGCAGTTGCTGTGTTAGCCTCAGTTTTTCCATCTATTAAAAAGGAAAACGTGTCATTTGCTTATTTTAAATTGGCATGCTGGTCATGATTAAAATCCATGTATTTTGAGCTTATTTGGCTTAATTTAAGGCCAACTCAATGTCCTGAGTCAAAGCTGCTTGCTTGGAATAAGCAAGCTGCGTAGTATTTGGTAATGCATACTACTCACCCTTTGCTAGCACTGCAGTTGTGGGGTGAAATGGATTATGTGCAATGTCTTGTCTCTAAAAACACAAGAATACAAGCAGGGCAGCACCAGGTGAAAGGCCCCGATTTTTTGTGCCTTGCATGACATTACGGTTCAAGAAAATGTAAGATTAAACTCTGCTTTCCTACCTCTAGAAATCACACACAACAAGGAAGTACAAAAATCTGACCATTACTGAAATTTAATTCATAGGTTTATCAAAAAAGGGCAGGTTTATAAGCTCAGTTGTGATTCGACACACATTATTTCTAGATAAACAGAAATGTTTATTCTCGTTATTACAGCAGATCATAGAATCATAGAATCAGAATCATAGAATGGCTCAGGCTGGAAGGGACATCAAAGATCATTTAGTTCCAACTCCCCTGCCATAGGCAGGGATGCCATCTGCTAAATTAGGTTGCTCAGGACCCCATCCAACCTGGCCTTGAACACCTCCAGGGATGGGGCATCCACAACTTCTCTGGGCAACCTATGCCAGTGCCTCACTACCCTCTGAGTGAAAAATTTCCTCCTAACCTCTAATCTAAATCCCCCCCTTTTAGTTTGAAACCATTCCCCCTTGCCCTGACATTACCTGATTGAGTAAAGTGTTGCTCACCATCTTTTTTATAAGCCCCCTTCAAGTACTGAAAAGCTGCAACAAGGTGACCCCAGAGCCTTCTCTTCTGTAAACTGAACAGCCCCAGCTCTCTCAGCCTATCTTCACAGGAGAGGTGAAAATAAATAGAAAACAAGGACATTGGCCTTTGGGAACCTCATGGTATGTTCTTACTTCCCTTCTTTGCTCAAGCTTCAAACAATGCACAGGCTTAACATCACCTGTATTTATGCTTCTAATATGTACAATCTGATTTCCTTCTTGTCATTGTTTGCTTCTCAAAAAAAAAAAAAAAAAATCATATTTATTAGCTATACAGTCAGTTTTACATAGGGTCACATCTCTCCAGTTTAAACAGTATCATGCCCTTGGGGTGTGGTGAGCTATGAAGAAGTGTGACTAAACACTTAATAATAATAATTAAAAAAAAAAAAAAAAAAAAGGCATTACAAAAGGCACTACAATAAAGAATATTAAAAGCAGACAGTGCTGTGTGTGTCACTAGGCTTTTAGTTGTGATGATGTGACTTAACAAGGTCACAAACACTTTCAGCTGTGTCCCCCCAACCCTCAAACAAGCATCACATCTCTTTTATGCATGTTCTGTGTGCACTTAAATGAGAGAATACTGGAAAACAGAGGCACCTCTCAGGTGACCAAGAGGTGAATTATGGTTGAAATGAGTAAGGAAATTGAAGGTGCTTGATTTTGTGGCAAGTTATCTAGGCCAGTATAAATTCATGAAACTGCGTGAAAACAAGACGGTCTCAGAGAATAAAAGTACTTAAGGGGCGTGTGTCATGAACTGCCTTTTCCATAGGTACAACTATGACAAGTAAATCTGTATATTCTCTCAGAACAGATTTTTTCCACATGGTTCAAAGAACTCTTTATCCATTTGAAACATATATTCCTATTTAAAGCAACCCTTGATTAATATACTCAGCTCATAGAATAGTTATAATAAAACTTATAGTCCTCTTGGAAAAGATTACAGTTCATTTAAAAATTGAGAGTCAAGTGAGTCACATAAATGAATATTAGCTGAAGCAAAGGAGGAAACTGTTAATTTGTAACATAAAACTAGCCCTGATATTCTAGATAGGTACTTTATAATTTTCTAATTTGCTTTTTAATTGAATTTTTAACTTGTTTGTAAGATATAGCACTCTCTTACAAAACATTACTACTTTAGGTCTATGCAACTGATTTCTACTTCTATTTATTATTTGCATGCTGAGTATGCATCAGTTGGTTTGTGGTCAACACAAAATATGGATTGCCATACATCAAGCCATTTATACAATGAAACAGTTTCATTGTATGTTTAGTCAGATACAGTCAACAATGATTGCTGCTAAAGGGCAGACAACTGCTTGCAGTTACCTAGATAGCAACATCTGAAATATTGCACTTTCTTCAAAATCTATTCATGGAGGAAAAAATGGTTGAGCATAAGAGTTCCAGGTAGGAATGTAGGTAACTCTTTCTGAAGCTCATTTCTGTTAGGGGCTATTTCATCCATTTGTTATCGCTGCCCCGTCTTTTTGCTACCAAACACATAATTTATGTAACCAGGGCAGTCTTGTTCAAAGTCACTTACCAAGCAGAATACAGAGGTTACTGATTCACAAAAATCATTTAATATTACGCATATACTTTATTGCTTTCCCAGACTAACTTGCAAATAGAAACTGGGACACGTTTTTCTCAAAAAAAAAAAAAAAGAAAAAGAAAAAGAAAAAGAAAAGCATCATTTGCCTAGATGCATATGTCATTCTGCCCTTTGTAACTCTAAAGCAAGCATCCATCTGTCCCTAAAATCCTTATTGTTTTGACTTCAAACTTGCTTCAATTTTCTAAATGCATCTGTCTTTCTCACGTTGAAGTTAACTATAATGACAGCTGAAGTCACACCTTTCTGTTGTCTTCTGTCCAGAAAAAGCTTAATAATGTAAACATGATGATAAGAAGAGTTTCAAAGTAGAGTACAAATCCCATTAAATATCAAATGCTAACATATTTTGTCATGATTGCATGTAAAGATGTGATTTTCCCACCAATACCCATTCCCTCACTCTCCCCTCTCAAAATAGTACAAATAACTTCAAAAGAAAACCAAGCTGAGTAGAAGTTAATGTTACTGCGTTTTCATTAGTTGCATGAAAATTGGAGTAAATCTCTTCTCATTGCAAGAGACGTAAATGTGGATAGATCAGTTATGATCCCTTTAAAAAGAAATCTTACCATCCATCAGGAAACTGATTTTCTTCATGGTCTGATATACAGTGCAATAATAAAACAAAGAAAACATTATAGTAGATGAGGCCAATAATCTACCTGTGGTAACACAACATCTCAGACAATTTATTCCCAAAATCTCATAGCCATTTAATTTAATACATATATATATATATATACAAATATACGTATATATATACACACTTATGCCATCACTCAGACTAAATGAAAACATTCAGTTGTATTCTCTACACTTCTCCCTCTTCTATAATTGGACTTTAAATACCAAATGCAGAAAGAAACCTTTTTATCAGTCAGGCAACATAATGGATTGGGCAAACTTGTCAGAAATTTACTAAATCTCTGAATATCTTGTCACGATAAAACATGTCAGTGAAATACAGCCAAATTCAGCAATAACATCAAAGACATGGTTCCACAAGGTATTTAACATGTGTGCCAATTATCAGAATTGTTTTCTGAAATTTAATGGTTCCATTACCACAAGCTCCTTTCCAGATATTTTTATAGTAACTAATTACACTTTTAAAAACAATAAATCATTTTATTTTTGTTGCAAAAGACCTAGTGCTTCTTTCCTAGTCAATGTTAAGGAAAAGCCAAAATGTGAATTCTAGGATGGAATATGTTTTCAAATAACATCCTAAATTCAAAACTGCATTGCAATTTGTTTGCAGTTTTTGGATGACAGTGTAAGTTCACAATCTGAATTAATAAAATAAATAAACTGCATTCACTATGTTTTTCTCCAAGATGTCTAGTCACAGTTTGCAAGGCAGGAAATGAACTGATACTACTGAAACTGTAATTAAAATGTGACTTGTGTTCACTATAACCTATTCTTCGTGAAAAATAGAAAGGAAGGGAAGGAGGGAGAGAAGGAGGGAGGGAGAAAGGAAGGAGGGAGAGAAGGAGGGAGGGAGAAAGGAAGGAGGGAAGGAGAGAAGGAGGGAAAAGGAGGGAAAGAGGAAGGGAGGGAGGGAGGGAAAGAGGAAGGGAGGAAGGGAGGGAGGGAGGGAGGGAGGGAGGGAGGAAGGAAGGAAGGAAGGAAGGAAGGAAGGAAGGAAGGAAGGAAGGAAGGAAGGAAGGAAGGAAGGAAGGAAGGAAGGAAGGAAGGAAGGAAGGAAGGAAGGAAGGAAGGAAGGAAGGAAGGAAGGAAGGAAGGAAGGAAGGAAGGAAGGAAGGAAAAACTATAACTGATTAATTTTTAGTATCTAGTGAGCAGGTCTTTACAGTATACGGTCACTCTAAAAGGTACAAAGTAGCACATGTGAGGATTCTAATTGTATTGGAGATGAGCCACACAGATGCTTTTGGAAATCTATGCCTAAATACTTTTAAAATCTGATTCTGCTTGACTATTATGAGAGGAACAATGTGCAAACACAAGCAGAAAGACATCTGTAACCTTGACAACTCAGCAGGAATTTTCCTTTGTAGGAAACTTTCCAATAATTATCACTATGGCATCACCAGGAGCATCTACTCTTCTGTGTTCTAATACCCTGAGGAAATTTCCATCAGTCCCCCAGTTATCTCCTGCTTCATTGCAATTTCACAAGTTGCTGCCCCTCCACAAACCTGGAAGGCACTAGCCCCCTCGAGAGGCGGCTTCCGGGAAGGTCAAAAGGACAAAGCAGCTACAGAGGGAACAAATTTTGGAAAAGCAAAAACCATTGATTTTGTGCCATTTCCCTGGAAAAGGGTAAAACTTTGGACTCAGCCTGCTGATCACCCATCACCATGCAGTTAGCACAGGGTACAATTGCTGAGAGACAACACTGACACCAGGATAAAGCCTTCAGTGGAGGGGGGGTGACCATAAGCATCTCCAGCGGCTCTGTTTAGGAGCTGTCAATAGGTAGACAAAGGGAGAGCAATTTGGAAGAATGAGAAACCTTTGAGAAAAGCTCTGGGGTAAAAAATAACAAAATAAAATTCCACTGACACTAAGGACCTTAGGCCAGAAGCAGCATACAGGGTTGAGACACAGCACAAGGATATTGGAGGCACTGGGTAAGAGACCAGAAGGTTCAGATCCAGCTTGTCTGCAACATGAGGAGCAGCAAATAATGGGAGAAGCAGGTCAAGGCCAGTGCCTTGTAACACTCCACTGGAAAAGAGCAAGAGAGAAAACAACATTAATTTTATTAATCATGGAAAACAAGTGGTGAGAGAAAGAAGGCAAAACCAGGAGAGCAGCAGTGGCGAGCACAGCTCCTTGCTGCAGGCACTCAGAAAGCATAGGGTGATTGATCATGTCAGAATGAGCACTGAGATCAAATGAAATGGATTGGAAGCTTCAACCAGGCAAACAGAGCACTAGAGATACCTGCCTTTTGCTCAGGGGTTACAAGAGGAACAGAGTGATGAATAGGGTCAATTCCAGCACTGACTCCTTGCAAGAACCACAGCAGAGGAGTGAGGTGATTGGCAGTGCTTAACACGGTCTCACTTACATTGTTTCCATTGTTACTTTTAATAATTTAAATTCCAACTAACAGGTCAGATCAAATATTAGTCTCAGAATTGAGCAAGTGTGTCCTCTCTGCATCTGTAAAGACAAAGACATTGCATAGTTAACAACACTGAAAATTGCTCTGCACAGTCAACAGAACAGGTGATACTGCAGGGCTCAGCAAATAATTTTTACAATCACTGTTTCCCTCAGATCCAGCATCATGAGGAAAGAGGAAGCAAAAAATTAACAATGGCAAAAAACAGTCATTGTAAATATAAATAGTAGTAAACAACAGATAATTGCTAAGGCCTTTTGTTCTGAATTGATGGGAAAACGTTTCCTGTGGGTTACTTTACTCCTCCTGCAAGTGGACCTTACCTTCCATAGCATAGTATAGACTAGTCTGCAGTATACATTATATGAATTATACATGTATTTTATAAATTAGATGACTATGGAACAAGGAAAAGTGCAAATACTACAGGAAGAATTGAAGTGGCTCAAGACAGGGACTGCCCAACTGCCATGATTATAAACATAAATAAAACTTTTTTAAATAAATAAATAAACAAACAAATAAATACATAAATCAATCCACACTTTAAAAGGCAAAATATCCCTCACCTTAAGAGGGAAAAAAGGAAGGAAACAAAACAGCATGGGATACACTTCATCACAGGGGTACACAATTTTCTCTCCTTTTCATGATTATTCATTTCTGTTGTGTTCACAATAACAAATGGTAGCACAGGAGAATTTGATAATTCCACTCTTCAACTGTTAACTGGGAAGAGTTTACAAGAAAGATCATGATGCACCCCACTTGGAAAAAAAAAACAAAAAAAAAAAAAGAGAGAGAGAATCACACCATGGTAAATTATAACGAGCAAAAATAAAAAATAAAAAATAAATGAATTTGATATGTTAGAACCAGCTGTGATAATGATACTACCAAAACAGTTGTTTTACTCCATGCTACCCATATTATTTTATTTGTTCTTGCAATCCCACTGTATGTTGCCTTATTCTGGCTCATCAAAGTAAGCCAGCAAGATTCCAAAGGGTAAGAAGGATTCAATAGGAATGAGAATTAAATTCCTCATTTCATAACTACTTTTTAAGTAGATCTGATTGCTGATTTCACTTTGGACATTCAGTTTGGGATTTGTCATAACCTGGTAACAAAATAAGGACCTTTTTATTTAAATGTTTATTGTTCCCAATCTGCTCCTGATCATGAGATGAGATCAAAACTTACCATGAGATTCCGTCATGGAACAGAACCCTGTGGGCTAGGCTGTGCCTGGAGTACTGGCAATGGCAACACACAGCTGCACACACAGTGAGATGCTAAAGAATCCTGTATGAAACAAAACATAATAAATAATGTTAATAATAGTTTTATTTAAATGTTATTTTTTAATCTGCATCCTTTCCCTTTTTAAACAGAGATAGTGGGCACACTTATAAACACAAAGTGTTTCTAACATAAACTATAAAAAGTCCAAGAAAAGAGCAGCTATTTTATCAAAACTGACTTCATATCTTTTAATTGAGACTAAAAAATCACCTAAAACCTACTGTTTTTTAGTTCAAATCTCACTGTATTTTTATTGCTTTTTGCAACATAGAGGTGGCGTTGATCGGGATAAATTACTGTTCCTGTTGAAATTGACTGAGATAACAGGCTTCTGGGTCACATATAAGAAACTTGAGCTCTTTTAATCATTTCACAGCCCCTTTATCTTTTCTCAATACTGGTATCCTGCCTAATTTCAGCCAGGTAACAAGGAGCTATTTTTCCCAATGTAATCCAGATCGTACCGCTAATAACTGATTTCCCATCGCAGCCTGTCATGCAGCACTGGTCTGAGATGCACAGCAGGATTCACACTCCACCTCACCCACTCGTGTCTGATTTTTTTTTATATTGACAGGCACATTCTATGCACACAAAACAGTGTCAGCCCCCCTTTTCCCTGCTTTGGGCCACCATACATGTGACCTGATGTCCTAGCCACCATGCAGGAAGGACCAGCTGCTCTGTTGCTGTGACAAAGGTGTCTCTCATACACATGACCTCCCTGATTTTAGAGATTTCTAGTGTGTATGATGGGCCTTAGTCCCATGAAAGACTAGGCATACAACTATATCACCTAAATCACCAGGTTCCAGTCCATCAGCATTCCTGTACATAAATCATCCTATGAGTAACTAGTCAGCAAAGACTGAGATTAAAAATGTGAACTTCACTGTCATAAGGGGAAAAAAAAAAAAAAAAAAAAGAATAGTAATTGTCATAAATATATAAACAGTAATATACAATTATATTTGCATGTTATTTTAGTGTTGCTAATGTTACTGTGTGCCTAAGAACCATATAGTAAGCATTTAAGCTTAAAAAAATACATGTAAAATCTTACATAAATCTTTTGCCCACTAGAATTTCTTGTTCCATGAAGTTGTACTAGAAATTTCATGAAACACAAGTGAAGCACTGCTGCTTCTTGTATTAGGTGGCTCTTGGAAGGGCAGAAATTTGCAAATGAAGCTAACCAAATACTTTCATATTTTCCAATTTCTGTGCAGAAAAATATCACCACGTATATCCAGACTGTCTACTGTGCATTTGAAATTCACCCCAGCAAGTACCTGAGTGTTGCAAAGTTCAAGGTGTTTGGCTGCCACTCAGCTCTGCCTATGTGTGTACTCAGACAGTCAGAAAGGATGTGGCTCACTTAACCTTTATAAAACCTGTGCTGACAGTGAGGAGAAAGACAAGCAAAATTTTGCTCTTTTAGGTTACTGTTTTCTCAGGAGCCAGCAAATACAAACAATACTCAAATGGACTTTTTTTCTTTTTTTTTTTTTTTGGGGGGGGGGGGGGGGAGAAGGGAGAACAAAGCAAACAAGCAACAACAAAAAACAGTGATGTGTGACTGTACAGGCCCAAGGATCACACATATTCAGTACTAACTACTATTTTCTTTGCTGGAGGGAGCATTTTTAATTGTTGGCAGACAATTTAAAAGCCTGTGGTAGTACACAGACACTGTTTACTCCAAAGAGAAGAAGGAATTGATGTGTTCATGTTCCCATGACATAAAAGAAAATGTTTATCCAGGCCCCCTTTTACCACACTTGTGGTACCAGAGAGTATTGTCCCTATTACTACCAGGAAAACCTGATCTAAACTCTGTATGCAGAGATTCAGCATGAACTTATCACACTTTTGTTGTTGTTGTTGTTATTTGGTCTTCCAGAGAGAAAGAATCTGTTTCCTTTGTTTTCAAATTACAATATTTGGAAGTGGACTACTGCTCTTGGTTCTATCAATCTTGGAATGGCATTTCCACCACAATGCTACATGCTGCCTCTCTTAGTGCATGGGAAAATGAGGAGTGACCTAATGATCTTGCAAAATTTTTGGTGTTGGATGGAACAGTTTCACTTTTGTAGGCCTCTAGATAGTTCTACAATGCCAATAACAATGTGATAAAATATACATACGCATAATTTGTGCATGTCACCCCTTAATGCACACAAAACAATGTAAAATTGGCCTGAGGCTTGGATTCCTGATTGGGAACCAAAGTTATTTCTCATTTATTTCCAAGGGCATTTCAGCTCATGTTTTATATTTTTTTTGTGCCATTTCTTTCTGTCTCTGACAAATGTTTCCTTCATTGTTGAAAATAATTCAAGTTACAAAGAAGCCAATGTACGGAGCTTTTGCAAATGCATGTATCTATGTAAAGTTGGGTTTAATCACTTATTGATTCATCCAGGTTCCTCTACACTGCCTTCCAAAGCAGTTTTAATACTGAAAAGGAAAGAAAAATACCAAAGCTATGTCCCTAATGGCAAAGTCATTTGCAGTGATCAACTACCATTCATACGCTTTTGATGAAAAATGACTTATAAATGGTGATTTCATCAAGAAGATAAAGTACTTGTAGTTACATTTTGACATGCAGAAAAAATTGCAATGTGATTGTGGTTTTCATAATGCTTGCCCAAGTTTCTGAAAAAGACTTTCCAATTCCTTTTCTGCACAGCTTTATCCACATTCTGGATACATTTTGCACATTTAGAAATGCACTATCAATATTTTCTTTGCTATCAAACAAAATATTTCTGTCAAGCCAAACACTGAAACTACCCTTAATGTTGCTCATTCTTGTTTACTAGCTATATATATATATATATGTATGTATATGTATGTATATATCTATATATATATATCACCAAGGTCATGGACAGCCACATGCATTTAAAAATTGAGGAAAGAGGTAAACTGGGCTGACTTGTGCATCAGAGGCAGTTCTTAGCAATTTAGCTGTCAAAATTACACTAATTTACCTGAGAAGTGACTCTGCTCTGTGATTTCCTGAAACACTAAGGATTTAGAGGAATAAAACTATCTGATGCTGTATATTCTGCAACCAGAGAGAGATGTATGACTGCAGCACACTGCAGGATCAAACCTTCAGCTCTGCAGCCAGCCCTTGAATTAAAATATCTCTCTAAAGCAAAAAGTGAGAATTTTGAACTAAATATCTTTCCAGCATGCAAATGACTGCCATTTCCAGGAGGATATCTGAAATCCAAAATAATACATGACTTTCTCACCATTCAGTAAAATCCCTGGAAATGAACTGGTTACTTGCCAGTTCTCGTTTAATTCTATAGTAAGTATATGTGATCCTGTCAGCCATGGTGAAGGGAAATGAGGCAGCTTTGAGGAAAGCACAAGAGATGGAGGAAAGTGAGAGAGGCATCCAGGAGATGAATGATATGACAGCTCTGTCCAGCACACTAGAGCACAGTGGGATTTTTGAAAACCTTTATTACTGTAGGCAAAGTCAATTCAGACACTTTGAACATTTTGCACATAAGGAAAGGTCAGTCTGCACCCAAACAATCAAAAATGATGAAGAAATGACCTTCACTTAGCAACAACTCCAAAGAATGTAGGCATGGCATTAAAAACTTGAATCTTTGTCAATTTTCACTATGGTTTTAAGAGACTGACAAGGAAGAACAGCAGGATAAAACTGCAGTTCAGTGCTAGTGCTCACTATATTTCTAACCATGGTGGTTGAGGTGAGGAGTGTGACTTCTCTCCAAGAATAGACCACAGGAATGAGGGAATTTGATATCAAGGCCCAGTTTTGTGACAGGCATTCAGAGTGAACTTTAAGTCATTAAAACTCTTTATAGTTTATTCTTTAATTAGCAAGATGGCTAGTATTCCCATTGCATATACTATTTAAATACTGTGATTGGTGCAGGGCTATCACTTTTGAGGCTTATTCTCACCTAAGATTTGTATGGTGCAACTACAGTACAAAAAAGCCCTGTCTGCAAGATGGCCTGCACATGGGGCAAGAAATTCCAAGAACAGGGTTTCAGACAAACACAAAAACACAGGCATTGTCTGCTCTTACACAGACACCTAACCATCTCTCTTTGACTTCAATGCACACAGAAAGTACTTTTTGGAAATTTTGATGACTGGCATTAAACGTATTTTAGTCTCTTAGCTAGGCTCTAAACAGTATGTTATTTTGGGGGAAGAGAGAGGGGGAAGGTGAGTGACATCAAGATATGCATCAGATTTGCATTAAAAAGAAATATAAAGAGGGAAAGCAAGTATACAGAGAGAAATAAGAAAATAAGAATTAAATATTTGCTGACTGTGTCCTTAAATTTAAATTTCAGGTGGTGAGCATTCATTCAATAAAAATAAATAAGTGAACCAAAGAAATCTTTGCCAATGTAATAGCTGGACCTCAGAACATCACAAAGCTTCTGTTGTCTTCCTTCAAAAGTAACAGATAATTCATAAATGTGCAAGCACTGACAGTAATTTAGCAGACCACATCTGGCATGGGTGTCACAGCGCAACCCTGCAGAAACTGGATTGTAAATCTTAAAGCTGTGACATGCCTTAGGGAGCCACTACGGTTGTGTCATGAAAGAAATAAAACAAAAACTGTGGCCAGAAGAAAATGCTTCAGATGACGTTTGGGATGTTTCCTCCTCTCCAACTTTGGAGAAGGGAAGGCTCTCTCTTTCTTTGATGATTTTATGAACAACATTGTAGTAAAGGCATGGAACCAGAATGGCATAAGTGCTCAGTAGCTAAGGAGATAATTCACTGCTGTCTTATTGGCCAGCATTTACCTTTCATGAAAACTATGTAACTTCCATTGCTTTAAAGTTAAGAAAAACTGCATTAACATGAAAGATGAGAATAACTTTTTTTTTTTTACCCTGACATTAAACTCATTAGAGATAATTCCAGATAAAAAGAATGTTATACCTAAAAATACAAATCTGAATATTCTAAGTACTCTGAAATAAATACAAAATTTAAGAAAACTTGGTATCTAAGGATGAATTGCTCCCATAGCACTTAATTCATTCTCGAATGTCTGAGAGGGAGAACAATCCACTTTATCCAACATTTTGTCATAACACCAAAGTAACCTGCTTCAAGATTACGGCTTGAACAGCTGCATAAAAAAATCATGAAAACACAGCAGACAATATGTATTTTCATGAGTAAAGAGATGCTTAAAACAGAAGTGGAACCTGTGCTAGAAGAAAAGATCTTTTGCATAAGTCACAGTTTTCCAGCTTCCTAAAGACTTCCTTGACAAGTCATTATCCTGCTTTAAGCATCTTTTCTACATCAATGAAATGCATAAACCTTCCTTTCTGCCACTATTTGTCTTGTGTCTATAAACTTTTCCAGGCATAGCCTAGCTTTTTTTTGTGTAGTTCTGCCACAAGAAGTCTCCAGTCATTGCATCCTATTGCATAGCTGTTGGGAAAAAAAAAAAAAAAAAAAAGTGTTGCTCTTTTCACAAGTAAACCATCATGTTTTTCTGCAGGTCTTCATGACAGCACAGAAAGGTACCTGATGGACACTTCAAGAACATTGCAAAGCAGTTCCTGAACAGTGATTGCTCTAGAAAAGGATACATGGTGAGATGGAAGAATGCCAATGTGATAGAAGAGGGGGTTGGAGATTACTGCAAGGTTGTGAAATCCCCAGCAGTATACTAGAGCCTAACGTCCATTATTGACTAAAAATCCAATCCAATTTATATGGATCAACAGCAGAATTTAAAGGAAAACAAATAGCTCACCTTCACCACAACAGGTGCCAGCAGCAATGTTCTGCTGAAAGCATCGTATCTCCATGCCTTACTGGTATTTGTGCTCATTAGGCTACCCACTTTTCTGTGTCTTGTTACCTAGATACTGTAGGAAAATAAGTGTTTCATAATCAGACATTTTCAGTGCTCGTACAGAAAGTGTGCTTGTGCAGAGTCACTGAACTACATTGTATAAATAAATAAAGTAACAATCTGTTGTCTACTTATGGATAAATAACCATTGTTTACAGCACAGTCTGACTTTAATTCAGGAAGACATTCAAACAGCATACTTAGGCAGTTCATATTTATTTCTTCTACTTTCCCCCAGCTCTGCATCACAAAATTGACATAATTTCTGTGACAGCCAAAAATCCTCCAAAGCTACCATTTCCATTCTAGGAGGTGGAGGCTGAAGAGCTATCTTGTTTTATCACAGTAAGAGTAGAGAAGATAGAAGGAATATATGAGATGAAGAAGGTCTGTGCTGACAAGTTTAACACTCACCATAATCCACAACAAATGTTACTAACCAGTCTCAACTTGTGAGCAACACACTACAGTACTTTCATGGTGCCTTAAGCACTCTAGATTTTTTCTCCTTTTTTTTTTTTTTTTTTTTTTTTTTTTTTTTTTTTTTTTTCCTGACTTCATGCTAACAGTCCAGCTCTGGAAATCTCTGGGTTTTTTTAATGGTCTTACTGTTGCAAGAATTACCAGGCTTCTCCTGGAGCTGTCATTTCAAGCTAATGAATTCTCCAGAGCTGCTGAGATTTTTCTCTCTCTACCAGCCATTCAACCCAACAGGGTTCTCTAAACTGCAGGGGGCTCCTGCCACTTACTTTGCTCTGTGTCAGCTGGTGTCATACTCAGATATGACTCATCCAAACCAGAGGACCACCCTGAGTCACAAGCAGAACCATACTTGCAGAACAGGGAAATTCATCCATCTGATGTCTTATGACCCTGTCCTTGGATGGTCCATAGTCAGTAATGAAAAAAGATTGCCAACGCTGCAGTTAGTAAAGATTACTACTGCCAATGCAACTATTGTGCAGAGATTCACAAGAAAATGATCTATATTAGAAATGAAAAATAGATTAGACCATAGTTAGGAAGCAACAATAAATCCTTCCTGATACACACCACCTGTTTGACACATGAGCATTTGTAGAAGCTTCCTAACCTGTTCACAACTATATTGATCATGGCAAATTTTACAGCTGCTTCTTGGGATTCAAGCAAGTCTTCACTTCTGTCTGCTTTGACAGGAGGGTAATGCCTGTACAGTGACGTGAATGAAAGCTGAAGAATGAAGTAGAAATCAGGGAAACCTCCTTCAGCACAAAGTTAGGGGATGTGGAGATAGTTCCTCAAAAGTATTCCTCATTGCAAAGACCTGGAAAATCTACCATGGAACTGGGGGGAGGGGGGAGTTGGGGAATATATTTCAGAAATGCAGCAAGTACAGAAATCATACAATGTGGGTAGGAGGTGAAAAAGAGAATAGCAAGTAAGTATAAACACATTTCAGCTATACAATGGGGCACATCTATTCATCACTTGATTCAACATCACACATAGGAAAGGAGTGCTGCTTTTAGGATACGGGACCTTGCTTGCTCCACCATGAAAGCTCTTTTTGCTCATTATTTCTACAACAGGTTGCTTTATTTCAAGTTTTGATATGCAGAAAAGATTGTCATTACACAAGGAAGGGGTCATGCACAATCATGGCCTTTACTACTTTAGTGCTAAATGTTAGGAGGAAAAGCATCCCTTCCACAGCACAGACAAGTTTCATCATAAAGGAATCACAGGACCTAATGGCACAAGCCACAAGCAGTTTGCTAACAAAGCTACAGGTTGGGAGGAAACTAAGTGAGTAGCAAAGAACTAACAATGTGTGGTGGTTTTACTCTGCTGGGCAGCTGTGCTCCACCACAACTGCTCTCTCACCCCCACCCCTCACCCCTCTTCAAAGGGAAAGGGGGAAAAAATACAATGAAAAGGACTCAAGGGTTGAGATAAGGACACATAGATCACTCAACAAATATCATCATGGGAAAAAAATGATTAAGCATAGGGAGATTAATTTAATTTATTAACTAACAAGTTAGAGCAGTGAAAAATTAAGATCAACCTAAAAACACCTTCCCCCCATCCACCATCTTCTACATCCTCCCCACAGCAACACAGGGGAACAGGGAATGGGGGCTGTGGTCAGTCAGCCCCTTCACAGTCACTCTCTGCCCCAGCTCTATGCAGGGTCCCTCCCACGGGATGCCGGGATGCCGTCCTTCCCGAACTGATCTTGCAGTGACTCCCCACAGGCAGCAGCTCTTCAGGAACTGCTCCCACACGGCTCCATCCCACGGGGTCCATCCCCCAGGAGCAAACTGCTCAGCACGGGTCCCCCACGGGTGGGGGCAGCTCCCCCCAGACCCCCTGCTCCTGCGTGGGCTCCTCTCCACGGGCTGCAGCTCCGGCCCGGGGCCTGCTCCTGCGGGGGCTCTCCATGGGCCGCAGCCTCCTCCAGGCCAAATCCACCTGCTCCACCGGGGGCTCCTCCACCCATGGGGGGGCTGCAGCGTGGAGATCTGCTCCATGTGGGACCCATGGGCTGCAGGGGGACAGCCTGCTCCACCAGGGGCCTCTCCCTGCACAGGCCACAGGGGAACTGCTGCTGCCTGCCTGCAGCACCTCCTGCCCTCCTGCTGCAACTCCTGCCCGTGGGGGCTACAGGGCTGGCTCTCACTCCTCGTTCTCTCAGCTGCTGTTTCCCAGCAGGCTTTTTTCCCTTTCTTAAATCTGCTCTCCCAAAGGCACAAACAAAATCACTTGTTGGTTTGGCTCTGGCCAGCAGCGGGTCCCTTTTGGAGCAGCTGGAGCTGGCTCTTAGCAAACATGGGGCAGCTTCTGGATTTTTCTCACAGAGGCCATCCCTGCAGTCCCTTGCTACCAAAACCTTGCCACATAAACCCAATACACAATGTTAACAAAAATAGCTGCAAATGGCGAAACTCTACAAAGGCAATGGCACCACCAGTAACTGGACTTTTTCATACTCCAAATCTATTATTGCAGTAGCAGGTGTCATACTACGAAATTCCATTAGTTAGGGAAAGGCTGCAAAAGAGTAATTAATGAAGCATTTGCACCATGGAAGGGTGAGGCAGCATTATCAGGAATAGAAAACCAATTCAATTTAAAATGCAAGCAGGCTTATGAACAGGATGACACTGCAAGTTAATCAATTGTTTATGCATGACCTTACAAACAAATTAACATTGGCCTTTCAAAAAATGAAGATCCTTAGAATAGAGTTGTTTCAGGAGCCTGTGGAGGTAATATATCAGGTGCAAATATACATTGTTTAATCTTTATTAAAAGATTCCTTTTATTGTTTAAATAATACTTTTACACTTAAAGACACAAGGCTCTACCATAACAATTTTATTATTTCACTCAACAGGAAAACAATATCCTTAGCTAAACACAAGACACAATTCAGGTGAGTTCCAGTTGGAAATTTTACTTCTTGTTCCCAAGATAAGACCATGAAATTAAGGATCATTTCATGCTCCCCATGAAAAATGCTATAAAGACACCACTGCGGTCTGTGAAGTACTAATGAGACTAATCTCTTTAAGTTGATAAAAACATGAAAATAAAATTAGAAAAAGCCACTTTCTCTCCTTTTACCAAGCCTCTCAACTGAGGCTATGAATCATAAAGAATTAATTCAAACAAGCCCAGCAAAAGTGATCAACCCTCTTACCACCAGCTCCTTACCAACTATTAGGAGCAAGGCTTGAGAGGAGCCCTTGCATGGTTTTAGATGACCCAGGGAAAGCCTTTTTGGGAAAGGAAAAGACAGAGGCAGCTCTTTTGGATGTTTTAGAAAACAAACCATTTTGTAGATTGAACTTTGACAACAGAGTCACCGTTCTTTCTGTCTACCATATCTACAAGAATATGCATGGAATGACTCAGGGAACAAAGACACAAGATATATGGAGATATATGATCAAGATGCAGATATGAAGACTATGCTTGAAATGTAAGAAAACGAACAAATTATGCTAGGATAGACTCAGTTTTTAACCATTTTTCTAAGCCTGTCTGTGCTGGCAGAAATCCCTGTAAGATTTTAAATTACAAAATCTGTGATGGCCTGTCTGGGCTATCAGATGCTTTTAAGGTCTGAATGTGCAATTGAATATACAACTAATCAATAATTAACTTTGGAAAATTTGGTTTTAGTTTTAGTTAAGATCACACAACACAGTAGGGGCATGAACATCAGACAGGGAGCCCCACAAATTTACATCACATAATCACAGAATGGCTGTGGTTGGAAGGGACCTCTGAAGAACATCTAGTCCAACCCCCTTGCCAAGCAGGATCACCCAGAGCACAATGCACAGGATGGCATCCAGGCAGATTTTTAATATCTCCAGAGAAGGAGACTCCACAGCCTCTCTGGGCAAATCTCTTTGTCAGCCTTAGTAAATCATTTAATTTGCCTGCCTCTTTCTCTTCAGCTTTTCTTGTGATTACAGTTAGTTACCTCTCCTTCAATGTCATTCTTATTAATAACTTTAAATATTAAATTGTATGAATATATTGCATACTTTTATCATATGAGAAGACTAATAAACTCACATATTATTAAAAAAAAAATCTTCAGATAAGCATATAGAGTTGAAACCTCACATAACATGTAGCAATGTGTATGTGCTATAAAAACTGCCATGACTCCAGAAATATTTCTTTTGACATAAAAAGGTCAAAATAAGCAGATCCTTCCTTGCAGGGCCCAAGATAGATTCACATTTCAGAGCCTGTATGTTCTTAGCATTTAGTAGTAAATGATGTTGTAGCTACAACAGTGTTTTTAGTCATTTGTAGCAAATTAGATCAGCCCACAAGATGGGTGAAGAATATACCAGCCTCCCATCTAAAATTGGCGGCAACAGACACAAAAGACAATGCAGAAATAAAGTTATATTAGACTGATGAATCTGATAAATACTCTGGAACAAAAAAAAAAAAAAAAAAAAAAAAACCCTACTGACAATTACAAGTACAAGGTGTACCTGGAGTTTTAGAAAAATTGAGGGCTTACTAATATTTCTAAGAAATATTATGTAAACCTGAGATGGAGGATGTGCCACAATGAACAAGTATTGAAGGAAAGAATGAAGGTTGTATAATGAGCCCTCTTCATTTCTGTGTTTCTAAATGCAAAAACTAGGCAACTTAGCATTTCCTTAATAAATTTTTTCATCACAGATGCACAATATATGTACCTAAATAGGGTCATAACATAGGTTTCTGACACCAAACATTAACATACAGTATGCTTTCCAGTCATTTTTCTCCCTTAATAGAGAGTACTATCTTGCCATGATTGGTATCATTTCCACTGAACTCTTTTTTTTTTTTTTTTTTTTCAGTATGATTGCTTCACTGGGAAATTGCCATGTTATTTTGATGAAGAAAAGAAGTGCTTTATTACATAAGAAAGATGGGTCATTTGAAAAGATAATACAGACATTTTTTTCTTCAGACTGAAGACAAAGGTCCCTGTTTTATCCAAAATGCCCCTATGCTTTTTCCACAAAGCACGTACAGTATAGATTAGACATCACGACCTGCTTATGTGTTGCAAAACTGAAGCTGTGCTTTTTTTTCTTTGCTTGTTCTTTATGATTCGAAAGAGATACTGGATAGAATGGTTTTCCTTTTGTTTTGTTTTGTTTCTTTCCTTTTTGTTTTGTCCTGACTGTCCAAAAAAAAAATTCAAGACTTGACAACATGAAACTTTCCTTCCAAAACCACATTTTTCTTGCTGAAATAAAAGGACAACGTCTATCAGACATTCCTGGCAAATATTAACAGAAAATTAGGCTAGGATTAATGATTTGGTTTTCCTTTAATTTTTATATATTTTTTTTTTTGGGGGGGGGGGGTTTGTATGGAGGGGGAGTGCAAACTAATATGTGAAGAAATCAGTTCTGATACCACATAGGTATCAAATTTGTTTTTGGTTTTGCTCAACTACAATGTGCTCCTCCACCTCCCACCCCTACAAGAGAAGAAATTATAGCATAAGGGAAAGTAATTCATTTCCACTTCAATCAGCAACTAAAGCATTTCAGAAGAGGAAGCTGAGATCTTGTTCCCTTGAATCCACAGTTGTTTTACAAGGATCATATTTTCACAAATCACAAGAAAAAATATAAACCAGATTATCTCGTTTCCAAATATCCCCTGAAATCACAATCATCCTCCTCTGCAGAACTGAACTATCAGCATTGGTGAGTATATATTGTGATTTTATAATGCTAGTATGCCTATGCTTACACACACTGAGAGAAAGACACAGTGGAAAGTATGCACAATGCACGCCATGGGTACGCTATAGATTTTACCGTAAATATGCCTCTACAGAGGATTTGATCTCATATGGGAATAATAACAGAAAAATCTGAAGAGGCAACAGGTACTGGTCATGATTCAGAAAACCAGAAAAGTCAGTTACTGACTTTCAGTCTCTAGAGGTAATTCTCAGCTCCCTGATAATTTTACAGCCTGAAACTTCCATTTATATGTGTTCTTCCAAAGAAATTAATACTGTTACTGAAATAGTGATTTAAAGATGCACTTGTAGAGCATTTAGCCACCTAAGGTTCCTTGAGTAGGTCATTATCAAAATTTCCACCAACCCATTTTGCATTAGGTTTTCCTGATGCTCTGCATTTCCAAGACCTTCACTCAAAAAAAAAATTACAGAGAACACTGGAAGAAGAAAGAACCCATACGAAATACAATTAAATTAGCATGTCCTGATTTTGGCTTGGATAATGTTATTTTTCTTCTTAGAGTCTTGTATGATGCTGTGTTTGGGGTTTTTGTTAATAATAGTGGTGCTAATGGCTTCAAGTTACACCAGGGGAGGTTTAGATTGGACATCAGGAAGAATTTCTTCGTGGAAAGTGTGGTTAGGTGCTGGAATTGGCTGACCAGGGAAGTGGTGGAGTCCTCATCCCTGGTGGTATTCAAGAGATGTGTGGATGTGGTACTTAGGGACATGGTTTGTTGGTGGACTTCACATTGTTACATTGATGATTGGACATGATGATCTTAAGGGGCTTTTCCAATCCAAGTGATTCTATGGCTCTATGAAACAGTTACATGGGATGGGCCCTGATCTCCTGGGAGTGGCTGACACCTGCCTGCTAGTGGGAAGCAGTGAGTGGATTTCTTGGTTTGTTTTGCATGCGCGCACAGCTTCTGCTTTACCTGTTGAACTGTCTTTATCCCAACCCACAAGTTCTCACAATTTTACCTTTCTGATTCTTTCCTCCATCCCAGTGTGGGGAGTGAGCAAGAGGCTGTGTGGTGCTGAGCTGCCTGCTGGGGCTAAACCGTGACAACTGGAAAATCAGACAATGAGGAAGGAATATGATTTATAGACAATAGAGAAAAGTGATTAACAAGTGATTAATAGAAAAAGTGATTAATAGAGTTTCATACCATTTTGTGGTTTTACTGTATAGAGGAAAGTATTAAACATCATGATAATAAAAAATGTTCTGGAATCTTTCAGGAGCACAGTATTCAGATAAGAACAGATAACACTACTCCGCTTCAAGCACATCTTGGTACAGGCTGAAAAGGAAAATACAGAATCTGCAAAGGTGCCACACACCCTTCATCAAAACAGGCTGATACCTCTACATAGTATCTGAGACTACCAGGGGACAGCAGACAGTCACAAAACTGCAGGAACCCCCTGAAACCACAGTGGTGCATTCTTGCAGGACTGTGCCATCAGCACTGCTAAAAAGCATTTACAGTTAACATCCCTATTCTTACCCTTACTTGAGCATCCTTCCCTGCCTCCCTGAGTGTTGTGCATCAACACTTTCACCAATCTTTACAAATCTTTAACCAATACTGTCATGCTTGCCACCCTTATTCTTATTTGGTGATGCTTGTACCAAACTGTTTATACAGACATAATACCTTAGAAATTCCTGTGCTACATCCCATCAGGATTGCTATGAATAGGCACAATTCTTAAAGCTAAAAAAAGGGGGGAAAAAGTCATTGGATACTACAGTAGAACAGGTGAGATTCATCCTGCAGATGGCTTTAAAACTGTTTAAGCCTCAGGTGTCATCCATTGCTGGAGACTGGGCAGCAAGCTTGCAGATAAATGAAGAGATTCAGTTTGTCAGGAACAACGTTCCCTTTCAGTCCACCCTTGGGTATTGGTGACATTATCAAATTACGCGAGCTGTGTGCCTGTACCTCATGTCACTAAGACATCCCAACTGAATTACAGCGTTACAAGGTACAGGTGGATGAACACAATTTTGAATGCAGTACATGCAAACTTGTTGCTTAATTGTTAAGCCTTTCAGCAACTGTTGCTTAAACAACAACCAACTGCCTAACTTAATAAAAATTCATTTTTTATTTGAAGAGTTTTAAACCTTTTCCTTGATTCCTCCCTCTTTCTCCTTCAATTATTATGTTTTAACATGTTCTCATTTTGATTTTTATTCCACACTGTACCTGCACCCTCTTAAGTGACATACTGAGACTGTAACTATGGCAAATTTTGTTTCTTCAAACAATCCATGATTCAAACAATTCAGAGTTCCAGTTTCACACCTTGCCACAAGCTCCATGTACCACCACCAAAGCCAAACAGGAAACAAGGTGCAACCTTGACTGCATACCTGTGTGTTTGGAGACTCCTACCTTGTCTTTACTTATCTCAGCTATGGGCAGCAGACAACAGCAGCAACCCAGGCTGAGATGAGTGAGTTTTTCCTACCCCACAGCTAGGCTACTAATTTCTGTCTGAATTTGACATCATGGTATCTTACACTATGCCCATTTTGCGTGCAATTTAAAGATTGCAATCAACAGAGCTGCTTCTGGCACCATGTGGCTTGGGGCTCCTTGTAGAAGAACTGTCCATTTCAGTTGCATAGCTCTGCTCACAGCCTTTTGCTGCTGGTGTCTTTGCTGGGAAAAGCAAAGGAAAAAAACAAGGAAAAGCCCCTTAAAAGGTGTCAATCCTCTCTGCACAGTGAACTCTGCAACATTCATAGCCTATATCCTGACATAACATAAGTAACTTTGGTGCTCAGTTCCTTTGCAAGGACAGCATACAGATGATCTCAAGGGGACTGTAAGCTTTCCCTTTTGCCTTTTTTCAAGAAAGGAAAATTGTAATATATCCATACACAGGACTCAGAAGTAGCTCTAAAGGCCAAAAGGCTTTATTGCTTAAAAAAGCCTGGTCATATTCTGATGGAAACCATGAAAACCAACATGCACAACCAACAGGCTTCTACCTCCTGCCTGGAAATCCACCTGCCCAGCCTCTGGTGGCAACAGATCTCCTGAGCGTGCTTTGCAGGAACAGTTTACCTCCCTCAGAAAGAGCCTACCTGAGCCAAGACACATAGCAAGATGCAGAGGATAACCAAATAAAAGAGAAAGTTCATTGAAGAGGTGCCCGTATGATCCAACAGCAGCTCATCCCTGCAGCTCCCAGCAGAGCAAGCAGGGGGACATTAATTGTGCTCTGAATTAGGCTCTGAGTCAGCCTCTGGATGGGCCAATATTTTTAATGACTGTCAGAAATCTGAAGAAGCTTGTAGCTTCAGGTGTATGGCTGTAAAATGGAGGCAAATTTTCATTGCAATATAGAGCAGGAGTGCTATTTTTCTGTTCAGAGATACACAAGTTGCACAAAATCCATCAAAATTATCATTAAAATACAGAACAATTCAAATATACTAGGAGGTTAAACAAGTTTATGAATAGTTTCAGTAAATTAAAAGCACTTTAGCAGTAGCAGATAAATTCACTGATAAACTCACAGATAAATTTAAAATAAGTTAATAAATACATGATTTTGAAGAGCAAGCAAAGATAATTTTATGTTATCACTGATCCTGAAGATTTTTGCAGATAAAAGCTGGAAATCAGGAAAAATCTGCAGCTTAATCCACATGTCTTTTTGAGGAAAAACAAGAACAGTACCGCCTTTCATAGGCTATATCCAGCCATCCAGCTACCTGCTAGGCTGGCCAGAGTTTGTTTCAGCAGTGATGTTATTGATGCTTTTAAATAAAGCTTACTGGAGTTAAAGACAATATTTCCACTCATCTGGACAGGTTTTGAGTATGAATTTTTGATATTCATAGCAAGATATAATGGACCTACAGAGGAATCTGGCTACAGATTTACATAGAGGAATTTCACAGTCTAGAGCAATGGGATGGTCACATACAGAGCTATCTAGAGTGAAAGGGGCAAAGGCAACAAAAAAAAACCTACAGTTGGAAGGAGCTTTTTTGTCTCTGTGTGGATTTTATTAATATTTTCAAATGTTATGCTCTGCCCTTTCAACTTTTCTGTCCTTTCTGTCCTGCATCCATTGAATGGTTCCCATTTAATTTTATAGCATTGATTTACAGTTCATAATTATTTTAGTTTAATGGTTGTGAGGTATTTCTTGTTTTAGTGTTTGTCATCAACAGGGTCCATCTGTACAATATACCTTTGGCTGAAAAGGAGTTTATTACCCCATAAAAATGTCCTCAGCTAAATAATAAATAAATTCAAATCCCCATTCTTTTTTGATTACGATTTTATATATTTGGGGTGAATACGTTGCAGAAAGAAGAGAGGCTGCTGCCATAAAACCCATAGGTCTCCCTGTAGATACAATACATGTATAAAATGCATTTGGCCACAGTGACCCACAAGTGACCTCGTACAACTGATAATTAAAGTTAAGATTGCCAAGTGCATTTTAGGGGAAAGTAAGGTCCCATTTGTGCATTCTTGTCAAACTTATCTTGAATAAGGAGGGGACGGGGAGATGTCAAAAAAAAAAAACTGAAGCTCATCCCCAAAGGAAAGAAGGATGTATAGATTGCATGCATATGTATGCATGTTTCCATCTATATGTATGTTTGTACACATGGAATGAAAATTGTTTGTACATTAAATAAAAAAAAAAAAATCCTTTTTTTTTTTTCTCTTTCAAAATCACTATGAAAGCCAATCCAAATTTATGTCGTAAACTTACAGCTTGGCACCAGATGAATCTAAATACAAGAAATAATCTGAGCCGGATTAATTTGTTTACTCTAGAGTCAATCCTGCTTTCAATTCATGACTTTGTATGAACTTGGCTGAGCTGCAGGTGTGATAAAATTGGCTACCTCAGGGCTGACACAACTTCTGCAGGGATCTGCAGAACAAACAGTTCTCACAGTTTCTTGCAACAAAAGCAAGAATTGGGGTCTCCACAATTTCCATGGTTTTTTTTCTTTTTTAACCACAAAATGGTATCACACCAGTGCAACACATACAAACAGCCTGTAAGTTCTTACCAGTTGTAGTCACCCAAATTGCCAATAAGTACAACAATTGTAAATTAGCATATCACTACACTCAGTAGTATTGCTTATGTGCATTAATACATTAACGCATCTGCTGTATTATTTAAATCACCTAGTAGATCAGCTTTTTCCTCTCCTTATACAAGGCCCTGTTGTCCATACAAGTTCTAGACATCTGGGGAAATTTCTGTGTCAGCACTGACACACATCCACATCAAATCAAACCTTGTTCTAACTCCTCCACTGAAACGTCACTCACTTTTTTATTCCAGTATGTATAACAATTATGACTAATTCCTCAAGTTCAGCGTGAATGATACCATAATATTATAATGCCATTCTTCTAAAGTTCAGATTTTCCTTCCATTCACAGAAATATGCATAAGAGCAAAGATGAACTCCCACATTAATAGAAACATTGCCCAACCTTACACTTACAGAGCCACGACAAAAAAGATTTTTCTTATCCAAGGGGAAAATAAATAAATAAAAATGACAGCAATAAAAACAGTCATATTTTAAACAAAATTTCAAAACATTTTTCTGTTGCACCTTATCAACTTTCATAGCAGGAAAAATCTACTGTCTGGATTATTTGTTGAAATATTGTTAAAAAATAAAATCACTGAGGGAAAGTTAAAAATCCTTTGTAAACAGTTAAATTTCGTGAATAGTTGATTTTAACAGTGGTATTGGTCCCCTCTCAAAACAAAAAGGAAGCATCTGATCAGCTCCCTAAATCAGGGGTGCCCTGAGTGAATTGAATGTATTCAAGTTGAGAGCAAAGTCTTATGTAAGAGTAAGTAGGAAAACTAACTTGTAAGGCAGGCTTTGAGGTATACATGTACACCAGCAGTATGGATACAAAAATCAGCACAAATATGGAATATCAAGTATTTCCTCTGGTCTTATCAGGAAACAGCTGTAAAAGACAATGTATTCACAGGAATTATTTCAGCAACCATAAGTAAATAAAATAAAATCATGGCTACCTGTGAACAATACACATACAGAAGAATATGGTAGAATCAGTGAAAACTATTTTTCAGGGTTTGTTTGCTTACAGTTCACTGTAGGTAATATAGGGCACTGTACTGATTAAAAAAAAAAAAAAAAAAAAAAAAAAAAAAAAAAGTTTCAATAGTCCCAGACAGTGAGACACATGAGAGATTTAAATTCATAAAGCTCTGACAAAATAACATACAGCTTTCATTGCTTGCTTACTGGTGAGTTTACAGAATTCCCTGGTAGGTTGTAACTGATACTACACAAACTTCCCCATTTTGTTTGCTGGACCAAAGTATTTGTCTGTACTGCCGCTTTCATTTTAAATTTATTCTATGTTCATATAATTTAAAAGCAAGAGAATTTTTATGAGTAAGGAGATCAAAAGCTATTAAAACTATTAGTTTCCAACTTAGGAAATACAAAATGCTTGAGTTCTGAGCCTTTATTTTTATTAAAGAAAAGTAAAAGCTTGGCTGTTTCCAAAATGTTACAACTGTCAACATTACATATAATCTGACAAATGCAGCAAAAACATTTCAGCAAGATATGTGCCCTGCTGGGCTTGTGCCTGGTTTTGGAAGAATTTCTATCAACACTTTGGTCATAGTTTCAGTAAAATAAATTGCTCCTATAAAACTACGTTTTCTTCAAAAGTGTATCTTTTAATATGAGATGAGAAAAGTGTTGAGACAATAAAGAAGCCCTTGTTATTGAAATTTTCCTGGCAGCCCAGACTTGCAAAATTAAGGATAGATATTAGGACTATTGATAGGCCGAGCAAATATAATTTAATACTGGTTCCTAATAAAAGGTGGAAATGTGTGCTTATTAATTTAACTGTTTCAAAAAGTCATTATGGAAGTAAATGAAACCATATAGAATTGTATATAACTCATATTTCAGTTGCCTATGCAGAGATGAGGGGACAGAGCATTTTGAGACATGCAGGACACCTTACACTGCAAAGAAAGCCTCTCAAATATCACTTTGCCCCATGGGACATGATGGAGGAACACAAAGGGGCACATCACTGAAAGCTAGGACATCATACATTTTTCAATTCAATAGTATGTCAAAGTAAACAAGAATTTCCTTACCATGAAGGAAATTCTTACCCAACACATTAGAAAAGACTATAGGATGTTCAGGTTTTAGGAAAGGGAACCATACTACACATGCAACCCATATCTGAAGAGTGTTCTTCTATAATGAGACCAGAGGCAACAGAGATTTTGCTGGGATATCTATTACAGCAATACAGTGATCACATACAACTCACTAATAGCTTTGATCTACTTGCACAGGCATTGATGTGAATGATGTGATCCCATATGCCCAGAAGCCAGTGGAATTGCCACTTTTCACATTTTCTCATGTTTCCCAGCAGTCCTGCCAGTCTTGAACTTTATACAAATGCACAGACAGGTAGGAAGTGATTCTAAAACTCAGTGGCTGTTATTCTGTAAAGTTGTTGAAATCTCTGCATATAAAAATGCACTTCATCAAAGCTGTTCAGGCTGTCATTATGGAACTCCAGGTGTTCTTTGGGACAGCTCTGATGAGATGCAATATCTATTTATACTGATATAGCTTGTATCTGGTGTTCTTGCTCATAAAATGCTCAGACATTTCCCATCTCAGACATGCCCATCTTCACATTGGCCACCCACTTGTTCCCAGACTCAATTACAAACTATGTTTAAATTCCATTTTTTATTAAAACACCTAATTTAAGCAATCTGCTCGCTTTCATTGTCATGCCCTTCCATTAGCAGTTTTGAGAAGTTTCCTTTTAATAACCAAACAGCAATTGTATTAGCTGAACACACTGTGCAAGGCTTTTCTTTCATAGGATATGCAAATCAGATATAGTAGCTAAATCTTCTTATGAGAATGTACTGACATTTCAGATTATATTACAGGATTGTAGAGACCTTGTAAGCCTTGTAAGAAGCTTTGCAATGCATACAAGATTTAGAATGAAGTAATTTTGTTTTATTTCACCTATATTAATACTCTGTACTCGTATGTACACTTTATGCACATGTGCACTCACACCACTTTCCAACATTACCTGTACTATGCTCCTTTTTCAGTAACTCATAGTTCCCATTACTAAATTATTCTCTCTCTGCATTCAGTTCATATGAGAATAAATATGGCTAAAGCATTGCACTGGAGCTCAAAATGTGGTTTCAATGCTAGATGTTTCAGCAGTTTCCTTGCTCCTTTGGATTAGTTACAGTCTTCGCATACCACTGATCTACATGTACAGAAAAGGCAGAATTCTATCTCTTTTCTTCTTTTTCTTTCTTTTGTGATTTTATGCTCCTTCATCTAGTTAAAACTCTTGTCATTATACAATTTTTAGAATCTCCCAAAACAATTATAATGTTAGAAAAAATCTGCAATAAAAAGAGTTTTTAAAGCTATAATCTCACAAACTGCATCTTTTTTGTTACCTTGCAAGCTAATTTATAAATGAGACTTCAGCCCAGCCTCTAGATGTTCATGTTCAGTTGTCTTCATCAGCCTCAAATTAGCATCTACAGACAGAAACTGCTCATTGGCAGAGAAAAGTGGTACTTAACTGCACAAGTAGGAATTTTGTGTGCTTAGCTATTGATGCCCTAAATTCCCAAAGGATGTCCAAGCACTTGATTAAGTGCCTGCTTAAGTAGTATGTTGGTCTGGGGACCAACGTACAGTTTGGTACGTGCAGTTTTTGTAAGATGTGTTTGTTTCCCACCAAAGTCTCTGGCCCATGGGTGGATGTGTCTGTCCTGTGATGAATCTTTGGAAAGATAAAGACAGAGAGCAGGGGAAAGAAACAGTCATTGACATCCATATGCTCACCAGACACAAGGGAGGAGGATGACAGCAGCAAAGTTTAGGGCCAGGAGTTAGGAGAGCAGGAGTAGGTTCTTGAGGAAACTCTCACTGTGGGAATGAAGCAAGATTTAACTTGTGCCTGAGCTCTCCAACATGTAAAATGGAGTTAGCAGTTATTTTGTCTCATGTATGAATGTTGTGAAGTTAAGTGATTGTGAAGCTCAAATTACTCTGGTAGAACACAGTCTGACTGCCATACATATGTGTACTCACCAGCTTTGATTCGAAGACTAACACATATATTTTAATGATGCTCAAATTACATCAGAAACAGTTGGGGAAAACAAACAAACAAACAAACAAACAAACAAACAAACAAAATAAAACACCACTAAGAAAGCATGGTCCAGATGATATTTTGATTTTAAGAAAACTATTGAAAAAAAAATACATAAAATTCAGCCTTTTTTTATTTTATTTTATTTTGCAGCCCAACCTTTCAAGGTTCCTCCACCTTCACCTATCAACTTCTTTCAAAATTAAATGGCATTTAAACTTCCTGACCTGAGCTTGGTTGCTGCTTCCACCAAGCTGCATAGTATTTATGCTCATCTGAAACAGCTATGGTTAGCTGTTTCATATGAAATCTAGAGAAAAAAAGAAGAAAACCTTGAGAAAAATTGCTGAAGCAATGACAGAAAAACACTAATGGAGTTCAGGGCCAATGCAGAGCTGTCTAAATCTATTGTTTATACGGGGGTTAATTTTGTCTGAACTGCTTGCTCAGCTTAACATAAATAAAAAAAAATAAAAATAAATAAAAATAAAAAAGGCTACCTTCACCCAAAAGAAATTCATAGGCACAGCAAAACACAAAGTTGTGATCTCATCCATCTCTGTGAAGAAAATTAGTGTAACTTTCTCTTTGATTCACTGTGTCTAAAGAGAAAAAGAACCTACATGTTTTTCTGCTAAAATTCTTAATTCAAACACCCAGAGAATAGAATTAGCCACTCTTGAAGAAAATTCCCAGCCATATTTTTAAGCCCCCAAAGAGAAATTTGATTACTAGTCAAAGAAATATCCAAAATTGTAAAATGTTGAATGTCACAGTTGAATGACAGAAAACAGTAGAAAAAGTGTTTGTTTGTTTTTTTTTTCAATGTTGTTTCCTCAACACTCTTTTGCCCAGGGCATTATTCTGTGCAGCTCATTATCTGTGTGCCCTTCAGTACCTTTAAACCACGTTATTTAAACAGTAGCAGTTTGCAATGGTCATTTAAAAGAAAGAAAGGAAGAAAGAAAAGAAGGAAATGGGAAGGGGAAGGGAAAGAGGGAAAGGGGAAGGGGAAGGGGAAGGGAAAGGGAAAGGGAAAGGGAAAGGGAAAGGGAAAGGGAAAGGGAAAGGGAAAGGGAAAGGGAAAGGGAAAGGGAAAGGGAAAGGGAAAGGGAAAGGGAAAGGGAAAGGGAAAGGGAAAGGGAAAGGGAAAGGGAAAGGGAAAAGGAGGAAGTAACCACAGAATCATAGAATTGTAGGGGTTGGAAGGAACCTCAAAATATCATTGGGTCTAACCCCCCTGCCAAAGCAGGTTCCTTAGAGTACGCTTCACAGGTAGGCGTCCAGATGGGCCTTGAATATCTCCAGAGAAGGAGACTCCACAGCTTCCCTGTGCAGCCTGTTCCAGTGCTCTGTCACCCTCACCGTGAAGAAGTTCTTTCGCATGTTGGTGTGGAACTTCCTGTGTTCTATCTTGTGGCCATTGGCACTTGTTCAGTCTCCAAAAACCACGGAAAAGAGGTTGGCCATATCACGTTGTCTCCCACACCTCATGTATTTATACACATTGATGAGATCCCCTCTCAATCTTCTTTTCTCCAGGCTGAACAGACCCAGGTCTCTCACCCTTTCCTCACAGGGAAGATGTTCCAGGCCCTGTATCATCTTTGTGGCCCTCCACTGGACTCTTTCCAGGAGATCCGTCTTCTTTGTACTGGGGAGCCCAGAACTGGACACAGTACTCCAGGTGAGGCCTGTCCAGTTGTTCCTTCCCAGATGCTCCCGAACCACTCCCTTGTCAACAAGGGGGGAGCCCTCCACTTCCCACTCTTTCTCCTCCCTCCAGGGTTGAGAAGTCCCGGCGGGGAGTCCTTGTAGCAAAGACTGAAGCAAAGAAAGCATTCAGTATCTCCACCTTCTCAGTGTCTCCCATTACCAGGACACCCCTTTCATTCAGCAAGGGACCAACATTATCCCTAGCCTTCCTTTTACTGTTTACATACTTAAAAAACCCTTCTTATTATCCTTTATGTCCTTTGCAAGCCTCATCTCTAGGTGGGCTTTATCCTTCCTTGTCTCATCCATGCAGGCCCTGACAACACTTCTATACTCCTACCAAGAGGACAGGCCCTTTTTCTACATTTCATAGACCTTCCTCTTTCTTTTGATCTTAGGGATGCACCAGTCCTGAGCTTGGAAGAAGTGGTGTTTAAATGTTGCCCAGCTCTCACAAGCACCCTTCCCTTCTAGCAACCTATCCCATGAGATACCCCCAAGCAGGTCCTGGAAGAGGTCAAAGTTGGCTCTCCGAAAGTCCAAGGTAGTAATCCTGCTTTTAGTCTTATTTCTACCACCAAGTTCCATCTTGAACTCCACCATCTCACGGTCGCTGCATCCCAAGCTGCAGGAGGAGAGGGAAGGGAGGGAGGGAGGGAGGCAGGGAGGGATGAAAGAAAAAAATCGTAATATACATCACAGTGAGTCCAGGGAGATCATGTTCGAAAGATACAGTTATTGGTTTGGTTTGGGAAGGAGGTATTTTGTGCCACTGCTGGACACAATCAAAGACAAAAAAACAAATAGGTCTGCCAGTTTATTTTCGTTCATGAAAAAAAAAAAAAAAAAAAAAAAAAAGGAGGTTTTGGCTAAAAAAGAAAAAAAAAATAACAAAAAAAAAGTTTTCACTTTGCTGACACATTCCTGCCAGATCACTGTGGTCTTAACAAGAGTAAGGCCATGAAGGAGATGAGAGCTGGAAAGAAGAAAAGAAGAAATATAAATTCTAACTCAAGGTCTGCTCTGCTGAGACTTCTAGTTAGGGTGCTGGACTGTCTCACAGGAGATTCTGACTTCACTTCAGGCTCTGTTACCAGTGCTAACTAACCCATTTGTTTTCACATTTACATTGGGAGAGAAAGTAATGTATTTATATAAAATCATTATAGAGATTATTTGAAGGTATTTTATACAATGACCACCTCGTGCGTCCTTTGGATACTATAGACAGGAATCAAAAATCATTCTTATTGTGTATTTATTGCAAAGAAATCTGTCCTTCATATATTTATGGCAGAGAAATATGCCCTTCAAATATTTACTTGGCAATATTATCACTTTTACATTATCGGAAGTACAATCACAGATCCTGTCTCCACAAATTGAATTCCACTGTGAGCTCTGATGGCTTACACTACAAGGGTGCTGCTGAGCAAACATTTTGTCTTCATTTCTTAGGCTGTGCACTGTACTCATTGTGTATTCTAGGGTGACTTCAATGCCCTGAAGAGGTGTGTTTTTCAGCAAGACATCAGCATGTCAGTGAATACACCACAGAGCACCTGTGGGAACACTGACAGACTCTAAAATATAGCAGATGCTGCCATCATGCTATCTCATTCATTATGTTGTCTATCTATCTTACACTGCACTTCTCACGATGGTATCTGAGCACCTAATGTGATCAACAAAATATAAAAAACATACTAGTGATATTTTCCTAAAGGGCCCAGGAAGACTTTTAAAGAACATGAACAGTTCTGAAAGAGCCAGGAGAAAAACTCTTATAAACTTTTTGTCTGTACTATCCGCATCTGCATAAAAATCTTTTCCCCAGACTGAAGGAAACTGTGTGCTTCAGATAGTGAAGTACATTTCTGAAGAGACAAGGGAAGACCTATAACAGGATTCGGTTCAATTGGAAAGTGTATGTATATTAAAAGTGAGACTGTACTAAAGTAATGGCTTCGTATCAAAAATTATAAATTTTATTGACTGGCATCATAGAGTCTAAATCCATATCTGTTGAGTGCTCATGTGATAACAAGAGATTAATGTTTTCTGCATAGATCATCCAGAATTTAGTGGTTTTTTTTTGTTTGTTTTGTTTTTTAATGTGATATCAAACTGTTTATCCCTTTTTCTTTTGAGTTTATCAGAGTCAAAAGACATAATCCATTCCCGAAGAAGTGAGATATAGTCATCATTCACAGAATATGCTTCCCATACTTCTTTTATTACAATTCATATTTTCAACAACATACTACAAATCAACGAGCTGAGTTGCAGATTATCTAAAATGGAACTTGCAAAGAACGATGGGGGGTGGGGAAGGAGGGATGTTTATTTTTCAATAGTCTGGACAACTGAACATAAACTTATGCCCAAATTTCTGATTATTTGTTGATGGAATCTCTCAATTACAAACAATAAGTTGTACTTTCTCATAGTTTTCTTCCCACTTTCTCTTATCTGCTATGCTGTTGAAAGGATGGGCAATGCAAGACTAATAAAGCAAAGTAGATGACCTGTACTGATTATTTTGTTGTTGTTCAATAAACCAGACCTCTTTTTCCTTAGTGGAAATCTCTATGAATGGCTAATGATTCTTTTTCTATCTGCATTTGTCATCACAAGTGATGCAAAAAAGTCATCCAATGAATTCTTGCATTATGACCCATTGAAACTAAGGAATCAGTGACTGCACTGTGTTGAGCATTTCACATCTGACAAGGTGATGGAGAGATACATGTATGTCCCACCTCCCTCCATGGAATGCCTCTAGAGAGGAATTCCCCAGTACAACCTCTGTGATTGTGTTGTAGCCTTGTTGTAGGGACTTTTACATGAAATCCACTTTTCTAAGTCATTTCATTTCTACCAGGTCACTCTTTTCTACATATTCTTCTGTTGATCATTCTGCTTATTCAGCTCATTTTATAAAAAAGCAGCATTTGTCCATTTTACACAGCATTGCAGACAATGTTGCAATAGGATTTTAGAAATTAGTAACTACAAGTTTATCTACAGAAATTTGAGTAACAGGGAAAAATGTCTTAATGCAGGAGTTCAGCAATCTCTGGGGTAAAAAGAAAAAAAATGTCCTGGATGTTCTGGTTGTGTCAGATTAAGTATCAAAAGATTAAAAGAACTTTTAATTTACTTCTTACTTAGGAAAGCTGAAAGCAATTTATCCTGCCCTTCATCCATCTTGCTAAACTACAGAGTAGAATAACCCAGTTGTTGCCTAAAGAAGCCAATATAGTAAGAATTAAAAATGTTACCATGTTCAGAGGATAACTGCACTGATTGTCTTTTGCTTTAAGCAATTTTTCTTGCATAGCAGCCAATCAGTAGGATACAGATAAGTTTTCAGATGGCTTTCCAGAGCTTTAAAAGAAGGCCTTCTCCTTCAACACTACTGAATGGGGGATCAAAAATTAAGTCTAGCTATCTCATCTCTTTCTTCTGAAAAAAAAAAAGCTGACAAGTAAGACCCATGAGAAGCAACAGACTCAAAAGAGGAGCAATTTGAACAGGAGACAGTGACTTTATCTTTTGTTGTCAACTTTTTTAGTTTATACATTTTAAAACCTATTTCATCCTTTAGTATTTGGTTTTTACAGCTACTATCAGAAGAAGATTTCACTTTTAAACAAACACAAAACAAGGTTTCTATTAACATATCTTAGTAAAGGAAACACTAATGTAAATATGTTTTGTCAGATGGCTATTTCCTATCAAAATATTTGATAGGAAATTTGATTTGATCTGGACGAGGGCATCGAGTGCACCCTCAGTAAGTTCGCAGATGACACCAAGTTAGGTGCGTGTGTCGATCTGCTTGAGGGTAGGAAAGCTCTGCAGGAGGATCTGGATAGGCTGCACCGATGAGCTGAGGTCAACTGCATGAAGTTCAACAAGGCCAAGTGCCGGGTCCTGCACCTGGGGCGCAATAACCCCAAGCAGAGCTACAGGCTGGGAGAGGAATGGTTGGAGAGCTGCCAGGCAGAGAAGGACCTGGGAGTGATGGTGGATAGTCGGCTGAATATGAGCCAGCAGTGTGCTCAGGTGGCCAAGAAGGCCAACAGCATCCTGGCTTGTATCAGGAACAGTGTGACCAGCAGGGCTAGGGAGGTGATCGTCCCCCTGTACTCGGCTCTGGTGAGGCCGCACCTCGAGTACTGTGTTCAGTTTTGGGCCCCTCGCTACAAGAAGGACATCGAGGTGCTTGAGCGGGTGCAGAGAAGGGCGACGAAGCTGGTGAGGGGCCTGGAGAACAAGTCCTACGAGGAGCGGCTGAGGGAGCTGGGCTTGTTCAGCCTGGAGAAGAGGAGGCTCAGGGCCGACCTTATCGCTCTCTATAGGTACCTCAAGGGAGGCTGTAGCGAGGTGGGGGTTGGTCTGTTCTCCCACGTGCCTGGTGACAGGACGAGGGGGAATGGACTTAAGTTGAGCCAGGGGAGTTTTAGGTTAGATGTTAAGAAGAACTTCTTCACTGAAAGGGTTGTGAGGCACTGGAACAGGCTGCCCAGGGAAGTGGTGGAGTCACCATCCCTGGAGGTCTTTAAAAGACGTTTAGATGTAGAGCTTAGGGAAATGGTTTAGTGGGGACTGTTAGCGTTAGGTCAGAGGTTGGACTCGATGACCTTGAGGTCTCTTCCAACCTAGAAAATTCTGTGATTCTGTGAAATAAGGCAAGACTGAGAGGGAAATGGGCTTCTTTCTACCCTATTTTTAATGGTTCTGTTGAAATTCTGCTTCTGGTAGAATTAATACATTAACATTTTCTCCCCAACTTCTATTGTTCTTTTCCTGGTTTTACCCACCTCTTTTCTTCTGTTCTACTCAGACTATGTGTTCTCTCCATATTGTTACCTATTCATCTCCCTATTTATTTCTTCATTTCCTCTGGTTATTCTCCAATGCTTGATAAAAAAACTTGTCTGGAACAATAAAATTTGCACTTAGGGACTGGGCAATGTATTTGTGATAACTTATCAACTGGTATAAATTTCCAAAACACGTGGAATAATCTGTGAAGGAGGAGAGTAGAAGAGGATCTAAGATGTTTTCCATGCCTTTTTAACCTGAAAGTCTTGCATACTCAAATCAGTGGGACCTGATGAGGTTCCCATGGGTCCTGAGGGAACTGGTGAGTGATTTAGTGATTTTGCCAATACGCTATGCATAATATTTGAAAAGTTGTGGCAGTTCAGGGAAGTTCCCACTGACTGGAAAAGAGGAAAAATATTCCCAATTTTAAAAAGGGAGAAAAAGAAGACCTGGGGGGGGAGGGGAGTGGACACATCTATAGGCCAGTCAGTCTCACCTCTGTGCCCAGCAAAATCATGGAGCAGATCTTCCTGGAAACTATGCTAAGGCACATGAAAAATTAGGAGATGATTGGTGACAGCCAGCATGGCTTCTCTGTGGGCAACTCATGCCTGACAGATCTGATGGCCTTGTACAACAGGGTCTTAGTGTTTGTGGCTAAAGGAAGAGCAACTCACATCATCTACCTGGACTTGTGTAAAGTGTTTGATACTGTCCCACATGGCATCCTTGTCCCTAAACTGGAGATACATGGATTTGACAGATGGACCACTTGGTAAGTGGTAAATTGGTTGGGTAAGGATTTGGTTGGATGGTCACACTCAAAGAGCAGTCAGTGGCTCAATGTCCAAGTTGAGACCAGTAACAAAGATGATCAAGACACTGGAGCACCTCTCCTATGAAGACAGACTGAGGGAGCTGGGGTTGTTCAGCCTGGAGAAGGCTCCAGGGAGACCTCATGAAGCCTTTCAGTACCTAAAGGGTGCCTACATAGTAGCTGGAGAGAGACTTTTTACAAGAATATGCATAGGGGCAATGGCTATAAAACAGGGTAGGTTTACATTAGATATAAGTAACAAATGCTTCCTGATAACGGTTGTTAAAACGCTGCAGTTTGTTGCCCAGAGAAGCTGTGGATGCCACATCCCTGGAAACGTTCAAGGCCAGGCTGGATGGGGCTTTGTGCAGCCTGGTCTGGTGGGAGGTGTTCCTGCCCATCGCAGGAGGGTTGGAACTAGATGATCCTTAATGGTCCCATCCAACCCAAACCATTCTAAGATTCTATGATTCCATGAATTTTCCTGTCAAATTTAATTAAAGAATCTGAAAGAAAGCAAAGAACCTTATTTACTTACAGAGAGATGACAGGAAAAAAAAAAAAAAATTTCTTACGCAGGAAAAAGGAAGCATAGAGGGATGACGTTCAAGGAAGTTACTAAACAGTGATTATCAGATTATCAGCAGAAGATCTTACTGAAGATTCAGGGAGACCAGAAGGGAAGGGAATCTTTAATTTTAATGTCTCCAAAGCTTGACTTTGCCTGTAACATTTATAAAATATTGAAAGAGAAAAAAAAAAAAAAAAAAAAAAAAAAGTGATATGGATATGAATTCTGTGGCTGGTTTTAGTTGCCCTTGAAAGCAGCTGCCATAAATCTTGGATGAGGCCTAATAAGTTTGATGATTTTGATCTTCAGTGCATTCTTTCCTATCCTTCAAAAGGTAAATGATCCTGATGGAATTAAAGCTAATCAGAATATCTTTTTTCTGTAATCTGAATATCCCATGATCTACACATCTACATTAGCAAGCTCAGGCCATTTTTCCACTCTCAGTGCATGTGTCTGTGTGCACACACGCATATGCATGTTTCTGTCCTCATGTGTGAACAGCTACTCCAACATTTTAGGGAAAGCTGAAAACGAGGGTCTAATAGAAAAGGGAAAGCAAAAGGAAAAGGTTTCGGTATATTTTCTTCCTTATTCTCTTTGTCATTCACACTGGAAACTAATCAATTAAGTGAACCAGAGAGGGAAAGTTAAATGACATCAAAAGTATAGCTTTTAAGCAAAAATAAATAAATAAAGCTGGGAAAAAAAAAAAAAATCACACATTCATAATATTCTTCACTGATCTCACATGTAGTTTTCAAATTCCAGTTAGAACAAGTACCTGGGATGGGAAATAAAAATTACTGCTTCTGCTCTGTGAAGAAAAAAAAAAAAAAAAAAAAAAAAAAAAGTCCTATTCAGTAAGGTTTCAGTGTAAGCATACAGTTTTTACCAGAAATACATTGCCTCTTTTCAGATGCTCAGCATTGTTATCACAAGACTCATACAAAGGATATCATACCCTGACATTCAGGGATCTAATTAAACATAATATTGAGAATGGGTAACTTTACCTCCAGTACACAAGGTAAATCCTGTTGCATGACAATATACGTTTCCATCTATCACGTATTCATTAAAACATCAGGTCTAATAGTTTTAAGTCCTTTTTATAATGTGGTGCCTGATAGCAAAGCCTGTGAAGAATGATAGCAAATGTTAAATCCCAAAGAAAAGCTGAGAAGTTCAGTCTGGACAACTTTATTTTCTGCCATTACACCCTTGCAAAGGTTTTTAATCCATTAAACAGTCAACTGGGAAAACTCTTTTTGGGTTGTTCTTGGTTACTTCAAGATGTTGGATGGATGCTGTCACAGAGCAGTGTATCTATCCCACAAATAATCAAACCACATACAAATGTCTGACAAATGACCTGAGAAAAGACTGACATGTGAACAACAGGTAACAGTTGATGAGCAACTGTGAATAACTAGACAAAACACTGTATCTGTTAGCTGGTTACCTATGTGGTCAGGAAAAAAATAAATAAAAGGTTAAATTCACAGGAGAATTTTCAAAATATGTTTTGCCAACATTAAGAAGTATACTATGTAGCTGTTACTTTGTCATTGAAATATGTTGATGTCATCTAGATCAAAAGAAAATGTTGAATTAATTCAAAACATAGCATACTGCAGTTTTCTTCTCATGAAATTTGCATTTCCTGCTTTATTCCAGAGTTCTGATTTAATCTCTTATTAAACCGTATCACCAATGTTTCATATTAAAGTGACTTAACAAAGCAAAAAATGTATAAAACAAGATATGTCATTAAAAATGCCTATTCCACTCTTTTTGAAATTTCTTTCCTGTTCCCTAATTTGCATTTGCCTTTTAGACCAAATGGATAATGATAATAATTTCTGTAATGCTGGAATTTACCACCATGGTGAAGTTTGATTTCCACACCAGTTCTAATGAATCGTATCATTCACTACCTCTAGGATTTTTATTTATTTATTTATTTTTAATTAATGTTGTCCAGAAGGGCCTCTAGCTTCTCAGAATTCAAAAGTCAAGAATAGTAAGTTTTCATTGGCCAGAAATAATATGTAATGGACATTTTGCTCCCTGATTCTGAAGGATATATATATATTATAATTATGCCTACAGATTCAAAATTATAACCTCATAAATGCTTCCTAAAATTTCTTCATTATTTTTGTTTTAAATCCTGTCATTTATGTCTTAAATGAATATCCACAACAAAATTAATATCCATCTAATAAAAAGCATGAAGAATATTTTGAAAATATCACATTTTTTCTCACTCTTTCTTCATATCTGTTGTAAGTGCAGTGCTCATTACAATTGTATCTTATTGAAAATGATTAGTATAAAAGTTCCCTCTATATTCTCCAGTTCAGCTCCAAAACTAGTTGTAAATTGTCTTTGGTGGGGATACTCTTCACATGGCCAGTACACCCACTGGGAGCAGAAGCCACCTGTTCCAGCTCTCCTGGCCCACTGTTCAGCTGCAGTGATTTATCCCAATCCATTGCTGTGGTGGCTTTCTACTTCCAGTAGAACATCCATCAAAAGAGAAAAGAGGAGACATAATTTGCAAGCCCGTGTTTTACAGGATTTCCCTTTTTTTTTTTTTTTTTCTTAAAGTTATCAGTTTCACAGGCCAAGCCTTTTCATCTATTCTGTGTCCTACAATAAAGGAAGAAAACTCACCCAGAGCAAAACACCACAGAACAAAGCAGAGTATGCTTCATCTCTCAATCTTTCCATAACTGGCAAGACAGGATTACTAGGTAGTTTCACTAAAGTAGACTACAAAGTCCCAAGTTTTAAAATTCATACAATTTACTTTACCTCAGAAGAGCCAGCTTGTTCTGCAGCAGCTCCTGGAAAGGAGAGAGCTTTGTCCTCCAAGTACACAGGTTCTAGTCATCACAGACTGCTCTATACATGTATTTCTGCCCAACATTTTAATGGTAACAAAGGACAGAACATCATTGTCCAAAAAATGTATATAACATACACACTTTGTTTTCTCATTGTATCCCTCCTCTGCTATATCAGAAGATATGTCTGCAACCATGAAAGTAAATACAGAAACGTATAGGCCTATGTCTAGACATAGCACTATGTCCAATAAATGTAAGAACTTTCTGTCTTGTATCTCCTCCTCAAATTTGTTTTCCAGTGTGTTCAAGTCTTTGTAAGCTTCAGTGACAAGTGATTGATTTGATTCAGGGTGCTTAATTTGAGGCCAGAATGAGTCATCTGTCTCTCCCCATCCTACTCCTTTTGTTTTTTTATTTTTTAAGTCTTGCTGGGGAGAAAAAGAAAATGCTTTAATTCTTCTCTGATCTTTAAGTAAAATGTTCAGAGATCTCTGGCAAACAATAAGTCATAAAGCAGGCACAGTAATTCAAACAGTAATCTATGGGCATATATATCATCCTGCAATGGTACATTAATCATTACCCTTAAAGACAGCACAAGAGTGATGAAGTTTTTTCAATTGTGTCTATTGCAACTCAGCTATACTCGTGATTTTAATCTGTGCCATTACATCAAAAGGTAATAACTGTATTTTAATCTGGAAATCTTTCTTATCCCCTTCCCAAGTATGATTGGAAAGAATCATAAGCAAGGAGAGGTGACTTCTGAATTCAGCAAGTATGTGAAGGCACAAACACTGGCATGCACAGAGAAAAGTTATCTACGGAATGTAATATTAACATTGCCTCTAAAAGAGAAATTCATTCGGGTCACTGAAGATAAAACTTTCTATAAAGAGAGAGAGAGAGAACAGACAGTCAAGAGGTGTTTTAGGCCAGTTGCAATCCTGAAATCAATTGCATCTTCTGTCACTGGACTGTACCTGGCTCAATATACTGCAGTAAGAAAAGGTTCAACTGTTAGGGAAGGATGTTAAAAAAGGAAAGAAAGAAAAAAAAACAGTAGCTGGGCTGATGAAACACCCTTCACATTCAGAGACATCCAAAAAAAGGATTCAAAAATAATAATATTGTATTAATGCAAACAAATATAAAACATGCCAGCCTTTCCATATTTATGGCAACATATATTGCTTTGAAAGCAGGATTCATCTGAAGAAAAAGTGTCAGCCCTGACAAAAAAGTCTTCCCCAAATTTCTTTAAGAAGTTTATTTCAGAAAGTAGAACCTGTATTAAGGTTTTATTAGAAAGACACCATATCTAATTAGAGTTACTTCTGGATATTTGATGCATTTTTTGTAGCATCTTCTTAGTTGCGGTCATGCCTCAACCCAAGTCTGCAAGACACACAGATAGATACTTTTCTAGACCAAAGACAAAAATGTAATCCCTAAAGAATGTATGGAAGGAACAAGAGATTCTTTAGTGTTTGTTTGTTTGTTTTTCAAGTGTAAGCCTGGCTGAGCTTGAAGGAAAGAGAGAAAAATGGTACTTACTATGATCAATGAGATGCTTACTAATGCAAATAAGCCAGGAGAACCTGGTCCACATTAAGCAAAAGTATGGACAGACATCACACTATCCATCCCTAATACCCTCTGTGTAAACCAGGATCTACACAATGGTTCTAGATGCAGATAATCCATCTTGCCACATGTAAAATTCCCCATACAGATAAGTCCAACAAAGGCTCCTGTATATATTCCTCGAGAGATTTCCACCATGAAAGACTTGAGATGTTTGACAGTGCCACGTCCACAAGAGCAGCAACCAAAGTGCAAGACCAGGCTGAAAGGCTAGCACATCTTTAGCCCAGCCCAGCCATCTAAGGGGAAGATGAAAGTGCCCACCCAGCCACTCATTCTCTCTGGGGGACAAAACAGGATGAGAAATGTCATTAGTCAAAATTAGAGACAGTAGGATTGCTTACCAATTACCACCAAAGCAGGCATGACTTTTGGAAAAATAATTTAACTTACTGTCAGTTAAATTAGGTTTGTGTAGTAATAACCAAATATTGAAACACCTTTCCACCTTCCTCTCCCAGGTTCAATTTCTCTCCTTCAATTCTGACTCCTCTGCCCACCCTGAGCATGGGGTGGAGGCAGAGAGCTGTGGTCAGTACCTAGCAGCCTCTCTCTGCATCTCTTTTCCTCTTACATTTTTGATCTGCTTCAGCACTAGCTTTCCACAGGCTGCAGTGAATACCTGCTCTGGCACCTGGAGCATATCCTCATGTCTTCTTCTTCCTCGTCCTCCTCCATTTTCACCTCCTCCTTCACCCTCTCCTACTTTCTCTTCCCCTTCTCTTTCCCCTTCATCTTCTTCCCCTTCCCCCTACCTTCTCTGACCTAGGGGTTCCCTGTGCTGTTTCTCACTATTTTAGTTCCCTCCTGCTCTGCCTCTGTGGCATTTTTTGCCATTTCTTAAATTCGTTTTCATAGAGGCACCACCAGCCTTGCTGACAGGCTCACTTCTGGCCTGAGCTGGAAATGAAGATGGCATCAGACAGCCATGGGTCTCCACCCACAGGGCAGTCCTGTAGTCACCCTATTGCCAAAACCCTGCCAGTAACATCCAATACAAACTTTCCCCTCAGACCTCATAAGACCTAATTTTTACCCTGAAGATTCCCTTTTAAAATAGGGTAAATATCTCTGAAGGGTTTGGAGGGTTTTGTTTGTTTGCCTGCTTGTTTTAAAAGGGAGGAAGGAAATAGACAAGGTAAATGCAGAGGAAATCTCTTTTGTGGGTTACACTAGGGGCAGATATGGCTTGCCAAGGAGTTCACCAATTACTGATGACAATCATCATCTTGTTATCACAACCTTCACAGTGGTTGGTGTCACCTCTTAGACTTCTTTGTTCCTCACAAGTACAGTTTTAGTTTTGCTCTCTCATCTCAACTGTATGGAGGTAAAGATTTACAGGCCTTAGTTGCAATAGGTGTGGACAAACTTAACTCCTTTGTTGCAAACCAGTATTTGGTACAATCAACCACAACAAAATGTTGTCCCTGAGGAATGCTGAGCTGGTTTTAACACCTTCCCAAGGCTTTTGTGGCAGGATAGAAATGAGGACCGAGTTGCAAGAACAGTCAGTATAGCAAATCACTTAGAGGTGTGCCATGCGTCTAACTTATCGTGAAAACCCTTATACCTTGGCAGGTTTCAGCTAAGCCCCCTGCTATAGGTGACAAGCCAAGCCATTGCTCCTCAGCCCTCTGTTTCTGAAAAAAACATCCACAATTGAAAGCATAACAGGGAAACAGGCCAAAAGCTGTGGTAAGGGTGTAACCAACACTTTTTTTTTTAGAGAGGGGGGTGCAAGACTAACTGGTCCTCACTCTGCAGGGCCTACAATCAAGCTAATCTTTTGGATTAGCACTACAAAGTTGGAACTCTTGATCCTTGTTTATTTTTCTAAAATAAAATTGGAACTAGGGTTTATCTTGTCCTTAACAGTACTTGCAGGTCTTTTCCAGTTCTAATGCTCATGAATTTAGAAGGGTAGTTAATCTTTAATTAAAAGAAATAATACTTGTTAAACTGTCAATTTGTGCTCTGCACTAGTGCAAGCTCAGCAGTCTCACAATAAATTAAAGTATACTAAAGCTCACAGCTGTTAACTGACATCCACACCCCGCAAAAAAAAAAAAAAAATGAAATAAAAAAAAATCATCAGTTTCAAGTTCTCTATCAGTAAAATATTACAAGTATATAACTAGTCACTTCCTCTCCAGAATAGTAGCTATGGGAACATAGCTACTTTTTCTATCACTCTTTTAGCTAGGATCTCTGGCATTTCAGGGGGGTGATACTTTGCTGATGAGAGCAATGCAGAGTACATCGAGGCCATCAGTTGTCAATGGCCTGCACAGTGCAGCATCAATTCCTGCAAAGTGCATTGTCAGGAATCTACTTCATTACATGATCTCTTTGCAGGAAGGATTATGCTTCCCTAAATGAGTCAAGGCAGACTCTGTGATAAAAGGCTGATAGCTAATTAATCATAGAAGTATTCCAGCTGGAGTCTGGAGTTTACTGGCATGCAGGACAATTTCATGGGGAGTTTATGTTGTGTATTTCTAACCAAAGTTTTTGTTTCTTGGTGGGGAGTTTCCCCTCTGGAAGGAAATGCTTTTCTCCACGGCAGCCAGAAGTGTGACTGCCATGTAGAAATAGATGTGGCAGCAAAAGGCAAGGTGAGGTACACAATACCAACGGCACAGACCTTGACACAAGGCAGTCTCTTGAGTACTCGTCCACATTCCCATCAGTTTTGTGATCATCCTGTGCTTCAAAGCTGTTCTGCAAGACTGATAAGTACAGGAAACAGATGAGCTGACAAGAAATTGCATCCCTCAGGCCATGTGATCGTGCATGCTCCTGTTTCCTCAACCCCATGAAAAGGCAGGGCCCACAGACATGGTAAGCATGGCCAAACACCATAGGAAAAAGGCACTCTCTGAAGTAGGGAGGACCCAGGCTCTTTGTAAAGCACAGCTTTATGGTGTCCATGGAAGAAATCCTGTTCGTTAATTAGCTAGCCAACAAATTCTGCACAAGCTGAAGCTTTTGAACAGATGCAGCTCCATAGAGTGTTCAGTGCTGTTGGCAGATCTCAAGGTGACACTGCCAGATCCTGACAGTGAAATACCTCCTGCAGTATCTGCATCAAATTTTCAGCTTCTTAATTATGCCACTTACTATGTTGAACCCTTCTTTAGTCAACTTTTTCCAGTCCCCAGAAATATTCACACGCTTGCTGAGGCTGCTGGAGAATGTTGCAATTTCAAGTCAGGCGAAAAAAAAAAAAAAAGTATATATTTTTATAAACTCTCTTCAGAGAAAAGTCTTTTACAACCTAGGTTGTGCACCTCGGAGCTTTCTTCACAGTCTCTTCAACCTAAAGCCATCTTCCCTCTGACAAGACATCCTAAGCTTCATATGGCACACTAGATTAGTTGTTCTGGTGGTACAGGGACAGAATACTAAAAAGCCTGAAATGTGTGCAATCCAGAGGCATTAAAAGGTATCTGCCACAAAAACAGCAATGATACAAAACTCATGGGGTTTTGGGTTTTGTCACAGGCACTGAGTTCCTACAGAAGCTTTGATCCTTCAAAAAGCTTGCTAAGGTGAAAATATCTTCTGGGCTACCTCTCACTTTATCTCAATAGAAAAATTCCCAGCTGTCTTTTGAAACTGGCAGAAATTCATTTACACAGGGGAAATAGTACGTTTCTCACTGCTTTGATGTTTGAAGTAAAAAAGCTGCCATTTTAGGGATAATTCAGGTAGCTTAAACTACAGAGAACACTAACACTGTCTACAATGCTTAACCTAGCATCATTCCAGTGGAAAGTTCCCAGAGTCATACAGCCACTGGAGCAGTACAAAATGCATTTGAGTCTTTTACTGGCACGGAAATCGATTCTATTGTGAACCAGAAGTCTGTTCTAGAAAAGTTCAATTTAAGAAAAGCCTTTTAGGGTTTACTTCCTTTTAAACTGCAATAACAAGAAAGTTCAAAATGTTCAAAAATGTTTCATGTTCAAAAAGAACTAGCACTCACTGGGTCATCAATAGCAGGTGATGGGAAAGTCAAATTAAAAAAAAAAAAAAAAAGGAAAAAAATATCAAGAAAAAATTGGAAGAAAGAAGAAAAAAATATAAAAATATTTGATGAGCTCAGTTTCATAACATTTCTCAGAAATTAGAAAGCCTTAATGAGGCTTTATCAATTTCAGCTGGTAATTTCAGGGACAATGTCTACGTTCTAGTCATGTAAGCTTTATTCACTAATAAAATTATTGAGAGTGATCTATCTTCTCACTTGAATAATCACTCAGATAATCACTTCTGCTAGCGCAAAACAAATGTAAAAATGCACCCAAACCAAGATAGCAGCAGAGAAATGTGAAGTTGCACTAGTGAATATTGCTATAATTCGCAGTCTAAGAAAGGGAAAAATCAAGTTCTGCCTAGAGTCCTTACTGACACAAGTGGACCCTCAAAGCATCTTTATTTTCTCACATATAGAAGAGGTGTAATACATAGCTGGTTACAAGTATATTATAACTCTCAGGAAATTCTTCTACTTTTGTTATTTATGCAAATGGCATTCAAATTTCTCTGTAAGCTCTTTTTTCTTTATTTCTTACAGTGGAATTTCAAAAAGTCTTTTCCCAGTCACCTATACATATCTGAACTAGACTACAGACATTTGCTAAAATTTTGTAAATCAGATCTGCTTCATGGAGCTAACCCATATTCCAGCAACATCCATCATACACAGAACTGCAACAAACTTCTTTGTTGTCACATACAAATTATTTTTATGTGTTCTCCCTGAATAGGAAAATAGTGCAAAAGTGCAAAATAGCACAATATCACAAAGAAGAAAAGTGGAACACCACCACCCAAATTGGGTCAAGTCATTTATCCTCCCATTTTACTTCAGCAAATGTTTTCACATAAAGGAAAGAGGGTCAAATAAAATGTTATTCTGATTTCCCACCATCAGTACTGTCCACAAACTCCCCTTGCCCCTATTTATAGCCTTGCAGTAAAACCCCAGTTGGAATGATTTTATTGTAATCAATCATCTTCCACAATTACATCCTTAAACACTCTCCTTTAGTTGTTATTTTTGGTCTCCTCTGAATTATTGGCTAACAAGTCTGCAAGAATTATGCTTTGTGAAGTTTAGATAAGGAAATCATTTACACATGAATATAACAAATATGTTATCAATTCTGTTGTCCCTTGAATTCTCAGTCACGTAGCCAAATGGAAACTTCACAAAAGTCTATCTGCTACCCTTTTACTATAGGGAAGAGGTCCTCAGGATATTAGCATTTATTGGTTAGAACTTCCTTTCAAGCACCTTCTTTCAAGTACCTTTGTAGAGCAGTCTGCTGCTTCTTGCCATCCACCCAAACACAGGAAAATTTTAGGTATACAGGTATATATATATATATATATATATATATATATATATATATATAAGATTCCAGTTGTAGGGCTAGATTAAATTTCACCCTCACACCTCACAAGGCTAGCAGACAAGTGGACAGACTTGCTTTGGAGTACAGTGTCTTTCCACCTATTCCCTCCAAAGAGAATCCATTCTCTCATCTCAAGTACATGAAGGTAGAGACTCCTTCTGCCTAGCCCAGCATTTATCCAAATCTTGGCCAGCTGATGCCTTCACAGCCTGCTGAGCACAATGTGGTTTGCTGATGGAGAAGTACCCAATGCAAGTAACATCTCAAATTCTCCAGTTGCATGGGTGGGCATGGCTCATGGGCATGGGCTATGAAGTTTTGAGCTCAATGGACTCAAGAGCAGCTTGAAAGTGTTTTATTCCAGCAGATAGTATAGTTCAGTGCCTAGCAGGTGCTTAACCTTGAACATGTGCATGGGAATTCAGAGGCCCCTGGTGCCAGCTTGCTAGGAAGTGCCCAGGCAGAGAAAAGGGCCCTGCAGATCCTGCATGTACTTTGTCCACCCAGAACCAAAAGAAGATGGATACTGGTTTTCCTCTTGTTCCTTTTGTGTGTAGTCATTCACTGAACAAATTTAATGTTGTCTTTCTCTCTCTCTCTGGTACTTCATTTAAATCTGTCTTTTAGCCTATCCAGCAGGAAAGAAGAGCAAAGATGGATTAGAGTTAGAACCACATTCACAGTACTAATAATGAAAACACAAATATCTTTTTTTCCCCAGAGTAAAATTCATATAATTCAGAAAGCGTCCCCACTCACCACACCATGTTCACCATGTTGCAAAGCCTGTTTTTAAAAATTTAACAAAAATAAGGAAGTAATTAAGCAAGCTAGCCAAAATTGTACTGATGTAAATTTATTACCTGATAATAAATCTAAGAATGTGCTTCTAGAAAACACCAAAACATGCGTCTAATTAAACCTGAACTAATTTATTTGAAACTTACTGCTGAACAAAGAATCTTGAAATATGACAATTTTACCCCTTTACCCCTTCAAACAAGAAAGGAATGCTGCATTCCCACAACAACGTGGCTCGTCCAGAAGATGGCCACATACATGCAAAAATAATCCAGTGAGTAATTCTGAAACTAAATCCTGCCCAGTTGAATCTGATGTCAGAACTAGTATTTGTTTCAGCTTTTGTTTCGTTTTGTTTTGTTGAATATAATAACTTCTGCTAATAAGGTCAGTTATCATTCAAGCAAGATAAAAAATTTCTGGCAAATTATTTCTCTAGTGGGAAAAAAAATCAACTACTAATCAATGTGGAAAATAGGTTTCTTGGAAAAAGTCTGGAATAAGGTTTTTGCTTATGTATGAGCTGTAAAATCTCAGTTCATTTTCTGAAGCTACTTTTTGTATTTATTTCAGAAGACAAGATCTGATATAAAATTGAAGAATGTTTTTGTTCCATAGAAAAGGAAACTTTTGACTGACTGAAATAAATAACAACAATAACACCAAACAAATGTTCAACATCTTCAATGGTGCGAAATTTTGATGTGTGATTACTCTGTTCTGAACCAGCATACTGTTCTTAAAAGTTTGGGGTTTGCACAGAGGAAATACAGCATAACTTTATCCTATACCACATAATTTTAGATCAGTAATTTCCCCATGAGTTTGGCCAGCAGCTGAAGACAAAGTATGGAAGTTATATCAGGGCATACACAATACTGGTGCCTCACTGGTGTACTCTCCCAGCAGCATTTATATGTGACCAAAGAGAACTCTGTAGGATAAACATTTCATGAATACATTCATTTTCAACAACTTGATATAGGAAGAGATATTTTCATAACAAGGTTTAGATATACAGATACGCCTCACATGCTTTGATTCACAGAGATGCATTTCACATCCAGAGCAATGCAAAACAGTCGAAAGCTATTAGTCCTGCTTATTTGAGTTATGGTCCCTGATGGTTGTGTAATATTTTTCACAGATAACCTGCTGCAAAACCATCAAAATGTTTTGGGAAAACAACCATTTTCACCTATAGAAACAAACACTTTCTACTTTTTTTAAAACACTACCAAGTAGCAACCCAGAATTGAGATGGTAACCTGTCATATCTGTGCCAGTCCAACAGAGATTTTAGAGAAGCAACCTAAAGATCTAAAAATAATGTGAAGTTTCATTTACCACAGCAAATGAACAGAGCCTCTAAATGCAGCATAGGAAATGGAGATGGACTTCAGTCCTAACAGATTGTAGCGGTATGGAAACTATAGATCTGGGAGGCACCTTTTTTCCAGTGACCAAATTCCTGGCTCACACTGGAGTGATGCCTGATGCTTGTGATGGATTGATGGCTTAATTTAGCTGCACCTAGTTAGGAGCATGCCCCTTCTCACAAAGTAGGCTTTTCTTTTTTTTTCTGCACCAAATTATGCCTGGGGGGTTTCCCTCATTGTTTGCAAATTTGAGGGATACACTGCTGGGCATAGTGACCACTCATATCACTAAATCACTCATATCCACTTCAGGATTTCTGGTCCAGGTTATCCAGACTCCATCTGATCCTTAGTTATAGTAAACCCTGGATTTTCACATAGTCTAATGTAATTGGACCAAATTTAAAACACAGTAATTACAGTAGAGGTCTGGCACAGACCTTGAGAAGATTGTTTAAAGATAGCTTTACATCTCCCTTGTCTCTTTTTAATCAAAGCTCCGCTGGAGCAGAAAATCTGTATTCCTAGCTGTAAGACAGGCTGTGAAGGACCACACTCTTATCTTGCAAATGTCATTACTTGGGTGGCAAAGAAAGATGCCTGTTAAATCTCACAGGCTTCAAGGGAACCAGAGAAGAAGTGTTTGGAATGACAAGCACATCCACCATTTCCTAGAGGCACAGCACTGTCATCAGAGACTGATTAGCTCCTATTCATAATATATTCCATCAGGACTTGAGGGAAAGTGTGCTTTCCAAGAGAGTATAGCACAGGAATACCACTATTTTATTCTGCCACTATAGACAGCTCAACATGCACTGAGATACTCCACCACTTCAGAAAACAAGCTGAACAAAAGGCTGAAGAAGGAAACACACCAGTAATTCTCTCTGGATGAATACATTGCCATTTTGCCTAGAAGAGGTACATGTATTCACAACACAGACTCTTCCTCTGCTGGGGTCACCCAGACCAAAGGGCCCGCAGGCCATACCAAGTGCTCTGTAGCTGGAGCTACAGGTCATCTGGCACGGTCACAGGAGGTGAGAACAGGCCGAGACACCGTGCAGTTCTCTTTCCCCAAAGCATGACGCATATGATTTGTTAATCCAGAGGCTGGGTAGCAGTTTGTGACTTACAGGTTTACTATTCTTTAATATGAAGAAGGAAAGACCAAAGATTAAAAAACTTCTTGGTCTCCACACTTACATTCCTATGCTGAAGCTGCCAAACACGGTGATGACTTCTGCAATTTAGGAATTGGGTTTGCTGGGGGAGCAGAGTGGGATTATTTGCTTCAGTCCATGAATCATAGCAAACACAGCACTGTCCTCAGGAACTGCGACCAAGCAGGGACAGAAACATACCTGTGAGCCAGAAGATTCAATCCCAGTCTCACTGAAGTCAGCAGAGTGTTGGCAGCGACTTCAGCATTGCCAGGATTTCACCCAGGAGGAGCAGGAGTTTGTATCACAACTGCCTCCTGCCAAACCAGCCACACTCCCTGTGCACGCCAACAGCCACCAGTTTCTTGTACTGATCCAAGACAAAGCTGTTGTTCTCCTGAGCACAATCAGCACCATGTGGTAAAACGGCCCTGTGCCACAAAGCCAATGCTGAACAGATACACGTCCCACTTGGTGGGGAGTGACACGACCTCATATTTCAATCGTAAGAGCAGAGCCTTGTCAGCACAACAACAGCAACGCACAAGGTACAGAGGAGAGGAGAATAAGGAAGAAAGCTCAGAGATTAATAGAATGGAGATGAGAACAGCCTCACAGTTAAACAGTTTACTTTTCAAAGGCAACACAAGGACAAAACGCTTTGTGCGAGGAGAAAATTAGTTTCCAAGGTGTGTGCTCTCCACAAAGAGTCAAGTTAATTATTCAAAGCAGAAGCCCATGAATTCTCACAATTTAGTCATTCTGTTCTGACACATTCAGGCCCAGTGAGCCGCTTCTTATCACTAAGACTTTGATAATTAGCTTAGACATATCAAATAAACTTTCTGGAGAATTCAGTAGTAAGCAGGTATGACATCCTAATAGGGGTTTTATTAGGCATTTCTCTGCATGGTAATGTATTAGCAATCACTGTGACATTTTCTGCTCTGAGGGGTTTTGGCCTTGCTCATTTTTTACACTTGCTGGGAAATAAATTTATTCACGGCAGAGATCTAATCCACTACACGACTCTGTTTACCCTGGTTTCTAAAGTAGCAGGTCTCTCAGAATTAATGAGAAGTGACATATACATCATAGAAGAAAACAGAGTGTCTTCAGCCTGGCATGACTGAATAGCAATGATCTCTGCTAGGTCTACAGACAGAGGAAAAGCATTCCTTACTGTCTTGGTCCTCACATCACAGCTGACATCAGCAAATGAGAACAGAAGAGATTTCTGCTTCCTCTTTCCCAAGACAAAACTCCAAAAAGACAGAAGAACTATCTACTAACCTTTACAGATATTGCTCCCTAAATTCAGAATAACACTCAATACACCTCCCACCAAAAATAAATAAATAAATAGATAGATAGATAAATAAATAAAAATTACCTATATGATGTGACTTTCAGGGCTTTACTTACTCTTCTGTCTGTGAATTACAACAAAGTTAATTTTGTACTGGTTACAGAGCAAATTATGATGAAGAACCCAGAGTCTTTTTTCAAATGACCCACAACCTGGAAGTGCACTGATGCAGAGTTTTGGCTTAGCATTTTGCAAAGTGTCTCTAACAACTGGACATAGTAGAGGGTGAATGTGCCCCACAGTTTTTGCAAAGACAGCTTTCTCTTTGGAATGGGAATTTCTCTTTGGAATTTGGAATGTCCAAAACAATACCTCTTTATTTTCTCATTTCATGAAGGAGAGATTTTCAGCAAAAGATATAGTTGACATGGCAGAATAACAATGCCCAAATATTATTGTCTACCACTTGTACATTGCCAGTGGACAATCAGGAAGGTCTCGAGCATTTTTGTCCCTTGTTATTCCTTCAGTGTAGTTATTATGAAATGAAGCATACTCATAGATCTAATACCATTTTGCCATGCAAATAATACTGCTCTCACGGAAGATTATCAGATGTACTTTTCTGAAGTTTTGACTGAAATTTCATTCATAAATTTTTATCTTGCAGAAAGGTAATCCTATGAAAGTCATTATAATGTTTTTGTCATTACAATGACAAATAGTAATCAAAGTCATTATAATGGTTTTGGTATTCATTGCAATGACACCTTTTCCTAAATTTACAACACTAATGGTATCTCTCAAGGCACTTCCATGTTAACTTTACAGAAGCTGTCCAAACTGGATGCCATATGTGTTTAACTGTGTTTTCATTAATGATTGAGTTAGTCATATTGTACTCACCTCACTCTTCGTGATAACCTTAATTGCTTTTGTGAACAGACCTATTACAGGAAACTTTACATCACATTATTGTCAGCCCCTACCATCTCATGTGTGCATTAATTTATTTCATATTCTGCTTTTTTTTTGTTGTTTTTTTTTTTTTTTTTTGTCTTTCCCAGCTTCTCTCCTGTTTGCTCCATTTGTTTAGAAACTGTCCCTTCCAGATGAAGGGCAAGAAATGCATGCTGTCCAGAGATTATAACAAAAAGTGAGACAGAATTAACAACTGCGAAGTATTTGGAAATCTCACTGTGGATAGAGACTGTCACAGAAAATATTCTTTCTCCTGTACCTTGCAAAATGGAGGATACAGGTACAGCTTCTAGTTTTGGAGTCTTTGCATTGGATAATGCCCTCAAAAATTTTGACTTTTTTCCTCCAGTATTCTGGTCCCATACCATATATAAAAAATATTTAGAATGCAATTAATTTTATTCATTAGCTACTTTTGTTAAGGTGTTGTTGCACCTCCACTCAAAAAAGAAAAAAAAAAAAAAAAAGGCAGCTGTTAGTTCACATAAATACTTTGGAAGTTAAGCCATGGTTGTTCTTAGAACAACCCAGAACTCCTCAAAATTGCAAGACCCTTACTCATTTCTTTCTTATACAAGCCAGATCCATAAACAAATTACTAGCAATGAATCTGCAGAAAAATATACTCTGGAAGTTGTAGTATAACAGGAAATCATGTTGATGTCTTAAGTAAGAGAAGATAAGTAATAAAATGAGTAAGGTAAGTACAGACTTGGAAATCAAAAAAAAAAAAAAAAGCTAAATTGCAATATATGAGAGAGAACACTGCATTTGCTTTACTAGTACTATACAAAGGCCATATTTTCCAACTTTTATGACAGGGAACAGTAGATTTCTCATGTTTTCTTCAAGGACTGGGGATGAAACCTCATTTTAATAACGGTCTTGATAGAACAATAGCTGACAACAATTAGCCTACAAAGGCCCTGAAAGTGGCAAATCTCTGCTATGCTAACTGATACAGCATTGTTTCCTTGGAAACTAGCAGTCAGGGAATACATCTGTCTTGGTCCTGCCTTTCTGTCTTGTCTGAAAGTTCCCGAGGAAAAGGGCCATCCTTTTAGTGTTAGTATATTTAGCAACTCAGGAATAATGGGCACATGATTACAATTGTGATAGCAAAATAAATAACAGCAGCGCTGTTAATCAGGTGCACAGTGCACTATTTGCATTTGTTAATGTCCGAAAATATTTAGTTCTAGAGGCATTCTTGCATCACCAAATACAAGGCGTCTCATCTTTTCTTTTTATGATTGCCTTTGTAAGATCACCTGCTCAGGACTCCTAGGTTACAAAGTGTCAATTATTCTAAAATTCCAGTACAAATAAATATGGATCACTTTGGGTCAGACTGTGTTAATCTGTTAACCAGAATCATGCTGTGATCAATCTGTTCTTCCTTTAAAACAGGACTACCTATGATTGACTACCTGAGGTCACCTTGATGCATAGAGTTATCTTAAGTGAGCAGTCCCATATTGTACAGGTTCAACAGGGCAAAGTTAAAGCAATAGTCCTGTATTTGAAAAGTGAGTGACAGAAAGTATAAAATGCTAATTAACTTGTCTATCCCTGCTGCTGACATGCCTTTGTTTAGCACTGAGTCTTAAGAAAAATATCAGACATCAGTGGGTACCCGTCCAGGTGCCCTGCACTTAAAGAAAAAAGATAATATTTTTGTAAATAATGATACTTTCAAGACAAAAAAAACAGCTTTCAAGTAGGCTGTACAGCATGGGAACAGTCATATTTATACATAAAACTAATTTTTCTAGTGGTTAGCACCAAATAATATTTATTAGATAACCTCATGCCCTATGTTAAAACTGGCAGTGGCAGTGCATTTTGGCACAGTGTGAGGCTAATGTCTGTAATTAGGGCTTAACAAGGCTACATAAAGTACTTAGTTTGTCAATTGTCATGAAAGTAGATGTACTGGCTTGATTATTTGTTCCTGTTTGTTTATGTACTTACTTATTGCCATATATTAAAGGTAATGGCGTGCCTTTCCCTCCCTTCTCCTTGTATGGTGATTAAGAATAGGATGCAAAGCCATTTTTAACACAAAGCACTGCTTCACTTTGTGGAAGGTTTGGCAGGTGTTTGCTATGAAGGTTCTGACATTGATACAATTTAGTACATTTATTTTTACATAAATACCATTAAAAGTTTATAAAGAGGCAAAAGGAGCAAGCTCTGTCTCATTAGGAGTGCAGCAAAGTACATTGGCGACATTGAACTATGGTATGTCCAGAAACTAAGTCCCCAGTCTTTCTCTGTCCTCCCTAAAATACAAAGTCTGGCTCCTCATTTCAGGTGCTTTGAGTCTCATCTCATTAAATATGTTATAGACTATGCTTTTGTATGGCATGCAGTACAGGACACCTTCTAGCAGTCTGATCCTGCAATGCACCTAGAAGTGCCCTTGGAAAGAAGGAAGTCCATAGCTAGGCCATTTACCCCAGTAGGGCAATAAAAATAACTGTCATTTCAACCTGCCTGGCCTCATACCTTTGCTAAACGAGATATTCAGTTCCTTTGCTCCTTGCTGCTATGTCCAACAAAAACATGTGTTAAGGCATGATGCCAGGGAATATCTGCCAGTCTAAAGAAAAAAGGGTTATCTGGGATAATGAACAATACTTGTAGACACACAACATATGGAGGTTGAGAAGAAAAGTGAAGGATCAGATCCATGGAGGTAATGAAATAATAAATATCTTCAGAAATCTCACTGTACGTGATTTTCCCAAGGTAACAAAGGAAGTTCGTAGCACAGCGAGAACTGAATTTTGATTTCCCAAGTCCTGAATTATCACCCAGCCACTGAATTTTAATGATTTTTAAATGATCCTTACATAGACTAGATCCGAACCACTGACCCAAAAGTGAAAATTTCTTCATCACATTATTCCAGGGTTACCTCATGAGTGGTCTCCTGAGTCATCCTGTATCTACAAAGCTATTTAGGAAAAGCAAATTACCTGTGGATATTGCTGTACAATAAAAGCCTTCTCATCTGCACCTACAAAATTACATAGTAAAATCTATGTACTGTAACCTGGCAGGGAGAGGTTTCACTTGACCAATATATTTTCTGCTGCAGATGATACAAGGAAGCTTTCTCAACAGAATAATTCTAACTCTGGCACTGCAGTACTTATCTATGGAAATGAGAGAATCTGTAAAAACACTCTGATCTTGGAGAGTCCAAAGAAAAGCAGAAGCTTCTCTGAAACAAAAAACAAAATTAAAAAAAAATAAAATAAAATAAAATAAATAAAAAAGGGGGGGGGAAGAGAGAGAGCAGAGAGAGCAGAAGAGTATGAAAGAACAAATAAAAAAAAATAAAAAATGTTTAAAAAAAGTTCTTATTTGAGCATTACTGTTCAAAGTAAATTACCCTGACTTATTCATAGCACAGCAAGACTGTAATATTATAAAACACTTGACTGTAATCAAAGGGCAACAGGATTAGCAGTTGTTTGTAATAATTTTATTTTACACTATAATAGTCATGACAAGTCTAGGATGTTTTTTATTCTGAGCATAAAATGAAATCTTATTACATTCTGCTACATGCTGCAAACACAGAAGAATATATTATGGATCTTGAAAAGTGCTAATAAAAATGTTCTTTATACTACAGAACTGATAAAAACAATATAGGGAATCTAATCCTGTGTAATGAGTACACACAAAATCTCTGTTAACATTGATTGGGGTTTTGCCTGAGTAAAGACAGAAGGTTAGAGTCACAATTTGCACTTTTCAAGCAGCTGAGAGATCTGTGGTTATAGAAAATATTCACTTTTCACCTAGAAAAGACTAAGACGTAGTTTCTTCTGATGTGGTGACCAAACATCTGCTTAAAGCTCTATGTGCATCCTTTCTGTCTGTCAGCAGGTGAACTGATGAAATAAGACCTGGAATTTTCAGATATCTTGATGAGTGCTTACTTGTCATTATGTTTTTAGGAAATAATTAATCTCTTCCTGGGTTCAGGTACTGCTTCAAACAGTTCAAGGAAGTTCAAAAGCACTATCACCTTGGGAAAATAGTAGAAAACAGATATTCTGCACTATCCTTGCACAGGTTCAGCAGAAGACCTCTGCCTCCATCTTGGGGACTCCTATCTTCAGCTAGGTCATAGAATCATAGAATCATAGAATCATAGAATATCCTGAGTTGGAAGGGGCCCTTAAGGATCATCAAGTCCAACTCTTGACACCGCACAGGTCTACCCAAAAGTTCAGACCATGTGCCTAAGTTCACAGTCCAATCTCTTCTTAAATTCAGACAGGCTCGGTGCAGTGACCACTTCCCTGGGGAGCCTGTTCCAGTGTGCAACCACCCTCTCTGTGAAGAACCCCCTCCTGACGTCCAGCCTAAATTTCCCCTGCCTCAGCTTAACCCCGTTCCCGCGGGTCCTGTCACTAGTGTTAATGGAGAAAAGGTCTCCTGCCTCTTGACAACCCCTTACGAGGAAGTTGTAGACTGCGATGAGGTCTCCCCTCAGCCTCCTCTTCTCCAGGCTGAACAGGCCCAGTGACCTCAGCCGTTCCTCGTACATCTTCCCCTCAAGGCCTTTCACCATCTTCGTAGCCCTCCTCTGGACACTTTCCAACAGTTTCATGTCCTTTTTATACTGTGGTGCCCAGAACTGCACACAGTACTCGAGGTGAGGCCGCACCAGCGCAGAGTAGAGCGGGACAATCACCTCCCTTGACCTACTAGCGATGCCGTTCTTGATGCACCCCAGGATACGATTGGCCCTCCTGGCTGCCAGGGCACACTGCTGGCTCATATTCAACTTGCTGTCTATCACGACCCCCAGATCCCTCAGGTCACTTCCTTCAACCTGCTGGCCACCCCTCTGTTGATGCAGCCCAGGACACAGTTGGCCTTCTGGGCTGCAGGCACCCATTGCTGGCTCATGTTAAGCCTTTTGTCCACCAGAACCCACAAGTCTTTCTCTGCAGGGCTGCTCTCAATGAGTTCTTCTCCCACTCTGTGCTCATGTCTAGGATTGCCCTGACCCAGGTGCAGCACCTTGCACTTGGACCTGTTGAACCTCATGCAGTTCACATGGGCCCATTTCTCCAGCCTGTCCAGGTCCTTTTGGATGGCGTCTTTGCCTTCTTTGGTATCAACTGCACCACTCAGCTTGGTGTTGTCTGCATACTTGCTGAGGGTGCACTCAATCCCATCGTCTATGTCACTGATGTATTGTAAAGCACCAGTCCCAAGACAGACCCCTGAGGGACACCGCTCGTCACCAGTCTCCTCCTGGACATTGACCACAACTCTCTGGGCGCAGCCATCAAGCTGGTTCCTTATCTACCAGAAGGTCCACCCTTCAAATCTAAATCTTTCCAATTTAGAGATTAGGATGTCATGTGGAACTGTGTCAAAGGCTTTACAGAAGTCAAAGTAGATGACATCAGTCAGTCTTCACTTCTCAACTAATGTAGTCACACCATCACAGGCCACCAGATTGGTCAAGCATGCTTTGCCCCTGGGGGAGCCACGCTGGCCGTCTCGGATCACCTGCTTGTCTTGCCTTAACATTAACTCCTGGAGGATCTGTTCCACGATCTTGCCAGGCTCAGAGGTGAGGCTCACCAGTCTGTAGTTCCCTGGGTCCTCCTTTCTACCCCTTTTAAAAATGGGAGTGATGTTTCCCTTTTTCTAGTCACTAGGGACTTCACCTGACTGCCATGATTTTTCAAAAATGATGGAGAGTGGCTTGGCGACTACATCAGCCAACTCCCTTAGGACCCTTTGATGCATGTCATCAGGGCCCTTGTAGTTGTTAGGTTGCATCAGGAGGTTCCAAATTTGCTCTTTGCTTACAGCAGGAGGGACTCTGCTCCCCATGCCCCCACCTAGGAGTTTGGGAACTTGAGAGATGTGAGAAGCCTGACCATTAGTGAAGACCAAGGCAACGAAGTTGTTCAGTACCTCTGCCTTCTCCACATCTGTCATAACCAGTTCTCCATCTTCAGTTGTCAGAGACACTACAGTTTCCCTAGATTTTCTTTTGCAGCCAATGTACCTGTTGAACACCTTCTTGTTATTCTTTGCATCCCTCCTCAACTTTAGTTCAGTCAGTGTATTGGCTTTCCTGATTCCATCCCTGCATATCTAGAGAGCATTTCTGTACTATTCCCAGAGCACATGTCCCCGTTTCCACTGTCTGTGCATTTCCTTCTTTTGTCTAAGTTTGACCAGCAGGTCCTTGTTCAGCCATGGAGTTTTCCTACCTTTCCTGCTTGATTTATTACATATAGAGCTCTTTTTTATTTATTTATTACATAGAGAGCTCTTGCGCTCTAAGAAAAAATCTCCAACAAAAACAAATCTCCAACCAAAGGACTTTGACTACTGTGTTCATGCATTCACACACAAAGACACTATCCAGACTTTGTAAAAGACAGGAAAAAAAGATAGAATGGATTGCATCCCAATTGAGAAGGCGTTCAATCCTCAGTCAAACTGCATGCATCATGGATGAGGCAGACAAGAACAACCAAATTCAGGTAAACATCTCAGAGAAAAAATGGAAAGTGATGAAGCAGAATAATTATGTAAAATAAGTGTTTATTTACTTGAAAATGGATAAAAGCACACTGGCCAGTGAGGTGCCAGAAATGGGTGGTATCAGCACTGAAAGGAAAGCTACAACCCATGGACAGTAAAATTGATGAAACTGAGGCTCCATGGTAGATCTATCATGTTTACTAAAGGACTTAATTTATCTATCTTCAGATCACATAATTATAGCATCGAGGTAGAAGGCACCAATCCTTCCTTCTACAATAAACATTAAAAAACTAGCAATAGGGACTTTTTGGCCTTAAGAGGAACAGAATCTTATTAGCATGTGACAAAAACAAATGATGATGCATTTGCCCAGAGTCTCAAAGGAGTACTGAAATGCACAAAAATAGACCTGGTCCGTTAAAATTAACAACACATAACACCATTCCCTTACTGTAAGGAAACTTTACATTAACTAACGAACATTTAATTAATTAATTTTATATTAATTGTATTTATAATATTAGTTAATTGATTAATTAATAAAAAGCAAATTTGGTTTGTTACACCTAGCAAGAAAAACAGGCAGCTAACTCAGTGGGGGAGAAAAGTGAACTCTTTCCTCTGAACAGACACAACAGGAGCAAAATTAAGAGCACAATGAAGTTTTCCAGTATCTACAGCAAACAAGCCTGGGACAAGGTATCCAGTACAGGATGAGATACTCCAAGATCAGCACACAATAATGCAAGAATGAGTGTAGTTACAGATATCTGACAGCAAAAATGCTGGTGCCTCACAAGAGATCAGTGGTTTATATTTTAAGGATCTGGACTTCTGTTTTAGGTTCATTGCATCCCCTATAGAGGATTTAAAGAAAAACAGATGCCAATTCTTTACAACTAGAATGCTTCCCTATTTTAATATTAGGGCTAAAACTGTGAACTGGGTAAAATGAGCCCATTGTTCCACTAAGCAGAGCGTATCTGTGTTGTGAATCAGAGTCATAGGTTCACGTACTTGTACAGCATGCAAGAAAAATAAAATCTAGAGGCAATACTTTCTTGTAGTGTAGTGTCAATAATCTAAATACAGAGAACGCGTGCTGTGCTACTTATGTGCATAACCCATGCCTAACCATCACAATCTCTGGAGGAAACACTCCATGGAAGAAATAAGTTGTGCGGTCTGCATGAAGGTTTTCTTTCTTACAGGAATACATGCATAGTGGTATACTTGTTGCTCTGTCTATGACACTCTTCACATGTAATTTCTCACCCAGAAGAGTATACTATATTTATGGAAAAGTAATAAGAAATGTGTAATACATTTGTGGATTATGTTATGATGTCCATAAATACTTTTTTTCGTCTAGCATTCTTTATACTAATTTCTTTAATTTTAGAAGATTTTTGAAATATGAAAAAGACTGACTACAGTGCAGGAAAATATCAAGAACAGGTGCATTACCAAAACTAATTCCAACAGCACACAAGTAGTATTTTTGCACTTTTTCTACCTGCTGTAGTTAAAGTAGTGACAGCAGTCACAAAGGTACAAATTAGCAGGTGAAGTCCATAAAAGAACACTTCAGTTTGTCTAAAGGTTGTCATAGTGCACAAAATCTCTAAGGATTAAAATCCAGTCTGATGGATGAAAATTTTGTCAATACCACAGGTTATCTGGGAAGGAGAACTGGTTAGGTAAGAAACTTTTTTTTTTCACTAAAATAAACAGTTTTTTTTAGTTAGCAACAACCAAAATTACATTATGCAGCAAATATATATTGTTGATCACTACCACCAACACTTTTCAGTGTTCAGGTATGGGATAAAGGTTAAATTCCTTATATTTTGAGGTGTAGTTTTGTTGCCAAATGTAAATTATTTAACTATTAAACCTGTCATTATTCTTCCACTGTTCTGGTCTGATTAGTTCTTATAATATTAAACAGCAATTCATTTTATCCCTCCACATCACAAATCCAGCTGAAGGAGATAAGTGGCTGATAAAAGATCTCTGAGAACAGTTATAAATGATTCACTTTACAAGAATAATAAAGCAGCTATGCAGAGCTAAGTAAACCCTCCATACATTGCATATAACTAATTTAGTTAGAAACCTTCAGCAAATTACATTCAATAATCTTCACTGTCAACCTGCTGTCCCCCAAACTTTTAAGCAGAAACTTAACTCTGAAATGCAAATGTCTAATTAGTTTTTAATAGTGAGGTTTATTTTTACTAAACTTGGTCATCTGTCTCTATTATTTTCTCAAATTTGTATAGTTAACAAGTAATTGCCATTTCAGGAGATCTCTTTCTCTTTCTTTCTGCTTTGCATTTACGCAAACTTCAGTAGAATTGATGTTCCTCTATTGTAAGCTGAGCCCTATGCCATGCTGATGTCCTCCCAGAGCCAGCACTCTCCTTCTCTAGAGGGACCCACTACAGGGACACTTTTTAGGGACTCACTGTAGGGATCCACCAACAGTCTTTTTCTCTTGGGACAGATGTGGAAAGCTTGAGGGCTGAGGTGTGAGGAAAGAAGCAGGTACTAAGCCGAATCTACAGGACATCATTTACATACATATGTAAGTGAAAGTCAATGTATCATGCTTTGTTTTGATGTAAATAACTGATTGCAAGGAATAGGAACCATTGACGTAAGAATTTAGACATTTTACGGCTCTTAGATCTCAGTTGTGATGCACATTCTGTCCTGGAGGGGAAAAAAAAACAGCAACACACAACTTTGGTAATTGAACAGCAACAGTCTCTGTGTTAGGTTCTTATGCTGTGCTGAAAATAGGGCTCACATTTAATAATAATATTAGAAACACTTCTCCATACTATATGTATTATGCCTCCTTTGTGTATATAAGGAATGTGATACATCTGAAAAATTTAGAAAAAAAAAAAAAAAAAAAAAAAAAGTTTCTTTTTCCCTAGGCCAGAAAATAAATGAAAACATTTTAAGTAATTTATTTCTTCCATTAAATTTGGTCTAAATAGTAAAAATATCACATCATTAATTACTGAATTGTTTTCTAACATATCAGGCAGGTGATATCTTGGCCTGTGTCCGAGTAATTACATTTAGAAGATTTGATTTTTAATGACGCAAACATTATGCATGGTACATGGCACTTCACCTCCTAAACCTAGAGTCTGAGATCAGAGAGCCACAAAGTTTTCTCTCATCTCTCCATTGCCTTCTTGTTCTGCGACTGTCAGAGTGGATTTGTCTAAAACCTGATGTCATGCTAAACAATATATAGGGGTGGCTAGCCTGGGGAGAGGGGCGGGGAACGACTGCTCAGGGTTAGGCTGGGCATCAGTCAGTGGGTGGTGAGCAATTGTACTGTGCATCACTTGTTTGTACACATTATTAATGGTTGGAAAGCTGCCAGGCAGAGAAGGACCTGGGAGTGATGGTGGATAGTCGGCTGAATATGAGCCAGCAGTGTGCTCAGGTGGCCAAGAAGGCCAACAGCATCCTGGCTTGTATTAGGAACAGTGTGACCAGCAGGGCTAGGGAGGTGATCGTCCCCCTGTACTCAGCTCTGGTGAGGCCGCACCTCGAGTACTGTGTTCAGTTTTGGGCCCCTCGCTACAAGAAGGACATCGAGGTGCTTGAGCGGGTGCAGAGAAGGGCGACGAAGCTGGTGAGGGGCCTGGAGAACAAGTCCTACGAGGAGCAGCTGAGGGAGCTGGGCTTGTTCAGCCTGGAGAAGAGGAGGCTCAGGGGTGACCTTATCGCTCTTTTTAGGTACCTCAAGGGAGGCTGTAGCGAGGTGGGGGTTGGCCTGTTCTCCCACGTGCCTGGTGACAGGACGAGGGGGAATGGGTTTAAGTTGAGCCAGGGGAGTTTTAGGTTAGATGTTAGGAAGAACTTCTTCACTGAAAGGGTTGTGAGGCACTGGAACAGGCTGCCCAGGGAAGTGGTGGAGTCACCATCCCTGGAAGTCTTCAAAAGACGTTTAGATGTAGAGCTTAGGGATATGGTTTATTGGAGGGCTGTTAGCGTTAGGTTGGAGGTTGGACTCGATGACCTTGAGGTCTCTTCCAACCTAGAAAATTCTGTGATTCTGTGATTAGTAGTAGTACTATTATCATCATTATTGTTATTATTATTTTCCTGTCTTAATAAACTGTCTTTATCTCAACTCACAGGCTTCACTTTCCCATTTCTCTCCCCCATCCCAGAGAGGGAGTGGGGAGGGTGAGCGAACGGCTGTGTGGTGTTTAGCTGCCAGCCAGGTAAACCCACAACAGTCTTTTTGGTTTACTAAACCCAGGCTTTAGTAGCCTGGGCAGGCTACTAGAAGAGCTCTCCATGCCATGTGATTACTCAGATGCTCCTGGGGCAATTTGGAGGACCGTGATTCAGTTATTTTGGATGAATGCAAGCAAAATCCTCCAGCAGCCCTTTCCACCTGCTTCTGACAACTAGAAGAAAGGCCTTACAGTCTTTAAAACACTTAAATCCTCCTCATCAAATGCTCAGACACCACAGCAACCAGGATAGACAGGTAGACTCAGACAGTTGCATATTGTTACAGGGGAAATGTAGGAGATGGACAGGCTATGTCCCACCAAAGCTCTTGTTCTGCCCACAATAGTCTTGTTCTGCCATCAGATGTAGCTATTGCTGTGGTCACAGGAGCTGGCCCAATTAAGACAGCAAAGGATTTGCAGAGAATGCATGGAATACAAAGCACTGGACTCCGCTGTCTCTGTCCTTAAGGGAATGTTATTACAGTGTCACAAGCAGCACCTGTTTTGGCTTAGTCCCTCAATACACAATTGGAATCTGTTGAAAGGAAAAGAAAAGTAACTATTAATAGGGAAATGCATCATAATTAGTAATTGCTTGCCATGTGAGTAATTTAAATACCAAGTTGGAGCCATGAAAAATCTGTAGTAGAGTGATGATCTGACAGAGTTTAGCATAGGAATAGGTCACATGCTTGTTTTTTTCCATTAGGAAGGAAGAATTACTACCCCATTTGTTCTGAACATGCACCAAATATAAGATCACCTTCCTTTCAAACCAAGCTCGGTTAAGAGACGAACAAGATTTATCTTCCACTATGTAAAAGTGATCCTCAGCACAGTAGCCAGTTGCCACAGGGATGGCACAGAAAAGAAACTGTATGCAAAAATGAGTTGCAGGCCTGCGTCCAGTTGCATTAGCAAGATGTCCTTCTCAGAACCAGGTGTGTTTGGCACTTGCTGTCAATCTCACTGGACAAGTTGACAAGGCCAGCGAGGGTGAGTAACTGCACCACTCCCAGCAGCAATCCCTTCAGGTCTAAACAGAGCTTGTCCCACACTGACTGCTGACCTTGTGTTGTGGTTCAATCAGCAACTTCAGCTTCAAATCGTGTCAATTCAGCAGTGTCCCCAGTAACAGCACATGCTGGCCAGGGGAGATTTATCATGCTTGATTTCAAGAAGTCAAACCCCTCTCATGTCTTAAAGGCAGCCAAGTCCATAGGCAAGTCCCCAAACAGGGGCTAAGGAAGGGACAGACCCTTCCCATCTCCTTGGGTGACAGAGCAACCATGTCTGTTCCCCAGCATCTCTTCCATAGGACCTGCAGAGGCAGAACTGAAAGGTAGTTTTGAGATGCCTCATTCTTAAACAGAACAAATTAAATCACCTCTCAAGTGGTCATTTCTGGAGCCCTACACTGTGTTGAGTGACAGGCCCTCCTTGCCCTATAGTCATAATTATTAACCTTTAGGATCACGTACTCAAAAAGGAATTTTTGACTGATAATATTGTTTGTAAAGAATGGGTGGGTGATGAAGCTGGATTTGCTGCTCTGAATACTGGTTGCTCAGGAAGAAAATTGGAAGTTCACTCTTAGTACTGCTTATGAGAAACTGACTTAAAGGATATTTTTACAAAGAAGTTCTGTAATTTCTAGATTCCAGAACTGGTAGCACATTTAAGCAGCCCTACTACCAGAGGGTTGTTTCCCAGCTCCAACACTTTCAGCTTTCTCAAACTGCACTCCAAAAACAAAGATAGGAGGCAAATTCAATCCAAATTCAAGGCCACTATAATAGCAAAAGAAGCTGGCTTTTAAACACTTATCTTATACAAGGATGTCTGAGAAGACATTTGTTGTCCTTATAGTCATATAGTGGTGAATGGATTGAAGAATAAACTTTCGCTCTTTGCCCTTTCAATCACTTCTCTTTTAATGCAACAATCATCATAAACACAGAGAACATTTTATGGGGGTTCCTGATATATGACATTTAATATCCCACAAACATGTTATCACAAAGGAGTTTATGGAGCAATGCATTATGTTCCTGAACTGCACTGACTTGCAAGTACACATACCAGCCCTGTTGTGAAAAGAGCAAGGCTATCATGAATTTTTGTACTACTGGCATTTAATCTGCAGTGATTTACTGAGTGAAGGCATATTTGTCAGGACACTGAGCCCACGCTCTGTTCCTTTGTTGAGTTGTCTCATGGGACCTTTCAAATCCTTTGCTCGCACATATCAATAAGAAAGGAGCAAGAAGATTAAACATCTGTCTTTACGCTTTCTCCTCTCAGGTATTCAGTTGTTTCGAAAAAGGACAAGAAAAAAAGTCTCATACAGTAGATATCTTGCAAATGAAAGGTAAGATAATGGAATTCATATGTCAGAAGAGAACAACAACGACAAAAAAAAAAAAAAAAAAAAAAAAAAAAACTGCTAAATATCCCTAGATGGCATTGAATTAATTTGGTAGCAAAGATCCTCAGTGCTTTGCAGAAATTGGATCTTCATTAGTGTCACACTAAAGCAGCACCACATAGAAACAAGATTATTTTTGCTTTATTGTTATTATTATTTTATTTTTTCCCACTGAAAAGGATGAACCAGACAAAGTATGACCCTTTATGGAACATTATGCCTCAATTTCTACCATGATCTTTGGTGATGTAATTCAACTTTAGGCTATGATTTTGCAGCTAGCCTTTATCTTTGCATACACACATAGACGCAAAAGAGAAAAAGATTCGTAACAACCTCCCAGAGATAAAGAACATTAAGGAACATTAACTATATGAATTTTGCACTACAGAACAGGCACTGTAAGAATAGCCCCACCCACCTGCCTACATTTCCTGCAAATACTCTTTACCAGACTAGTACTCATTCCCCGAAGTTAACTTGCATGATATTGACCGCTTGTAGAGGGATACTGAAAGAAGGGTGGATAGGAGTCATGTAAAGAAGTTCAGATACACTGACAAGACTTCCTACATTGATTTGAGGTCTCAAGGATTAGGCTTGGGTTGCTAGGCTAACTTTATAGATCTAACAGTAAAATTATTAGCTAAACTCACTGAAGTTCAACAGCAACTGGCAATGTAAGTTGATAGAGGAAAGTTAACTTTAATTTCATATTTAGACACAAATCTAACAACAGAGCTGCAACCAGATCCCTTGGTTGCAAGGAACAAATTCCAAGTACCAGATGGAAATAAAGCTCAGTGTCCCAGGGGGATTTCTATATCCCCAGTTAATGCCCATATTTTTTGACCTGGGCCTGCCTCTGTTGATGAATAGCCAATATGGTGAAGATGTGAAGTGGAGAAGTGCTAAATTTGACCTTTTATGATAATGACTTCTGGTGATAAGAACCCTGCTTCTCTTCTCTGATTATTTCCAAAGGAAATGAACAGGTTCAAAGCCTTACATTATTGAACTTTAATTAGGAGACTAGTTTGCATACATTTTAAATGTTAATCACTGTTCGGTGAGCTGGTGAACTTTGATGGGTCACAACAAGCTCACCACTGGAATAGTTTGTAGTTCTCACTGCCTATTGGCACTGATGCCAGAAGACAAATAGAATAGGACATGTGTGGACAGCATAGAATCCTCTTCAGAAATATGGGATCTTTACAGAGGTAGAGGTATGAAGCAGATTTGAATTGAACTGATTTGAAAATGACTTCTTTCTGAACTGTGCTCTGGTGTCTAGGTTTCTTCATAGGCATTATCTGCTGGCTATAATTTCAGACACTGGTTTTAAAATGGTAAGTTGCAGCAGATAAACAGCACAGAAAATATATTTGCTATGTTATGCATATAATGAGTAGCAATACAGGTTATGCAACTCAAATTATGGAGTAAAAACTGAAGAAAATATGTATGAGAACAATAATTTATAGACAGCTTCCATTGTTCTCACCTGTTTTTATTTTTAAAAAGCAAAATAGCATTTCAAGGGATATGTTTCTACATTCTAATTCAGCCAGGCTGATGAGGAAGGACAAACACTTGAAAAGTGCTGTTACACAAAGTGCTTGAAGATAGAAATTATTTCCTTAAAGTGTTTAATCATGCTTTCCAAAACCACTTCCTCTGGTGACCTAATCACATAAATCATAGTAAAAGGTTAAAGACGAAGTTCAATTGCACCAAATTATGTGTGATGGTTTCTCTGAAATGGATTACTTTCTATTAAAGAGTGAACTCACTCCAAATAACCATGTTCTTTCTATGGCCTCTGGACTGAAAGTTCATACTTTGTCACACACCTGTATGGGTTGACTTTTTACCTCCTCAAAACTATGCTATCTGGGAAAATAACAACCACTCACACACCAACTTTGTTCTAGAAAGGAATTGCTTTAGTCCATTGCATTGCCTTAGTCCATGCAATGAAAATGTTAAGTGAGACTGATTTCTCCAGAATTTTCTTTAAACTCCACAAGTTTGACAGCAAGGGAAAACAAAGCATAGAGAGAAAACAAGAGAACATGGAGATGAGAAATGTTCCACCCCTAGACCAGAGTATTATTTTCCTCCACTCATCCCCCAGAGACGTTTTCTTTGTAAACTTATTACTCTGATGTATTATTTGGGTGGCATCATAGTTTTTACTGGGTTCAAGTTTGAAAAGCCAAGGCCACCATGTTTCCAAGAACTGGTGAAAGCCACCAAATTGTGCTGGCTGTATGGGGTACTGAAGAAACGCCAGTCCAACTGCCCTCTCTGAAAACTAATGAATTGCTCTGTCTTGGGATTAAACATGGAAAAGAAAGATGTCAATCACTTTGATGTTGCCAACACAGTAAAAAACAAATGGCACAGTAAGGCAGAGCTGTCAAAGGAGTAACACTGCCCCTACGTTTAATGGCAACAGCAACACAAGCTTGAAGAGTCTTTCATTGAAAATATCTTAAAAGATACTGGGTATGAGCCAAAGGTTTTGGCCACTGCAGACGAGGTGGCAGGCACTCAAAACTGTGGCAGAACTTGTGTAACGCAGTGGCAGAAATATATCATATAGATGCACCTTCTATAAGAACATCCCTAAGAATGACTTTATAATCTTACTATTCAAAATATAATCTCTTGATTACAGGTCCATTCAGTCCAAGAACATTTGATAGGATTCATATCCCTGAAAAAATCTCTAAGTTCAGATTCTCCTCTCATCAGCTAATCAGCAGTTTATCAGTTCAGATAAAGGTGTACGCTTTAAAGAAGGGTAGCCTTTATATGTACTCATTAAAGAAGTCCATATACCTTAATGTACACTTTGAACAACCAAGGCCAGTTTAAAACATTAAGTAATACTTTTTGACAGCAAATTTCCCTGAATTTCTACACCATGCATTACTTCACCAAATGACCCTACTCCAATCTTTCTGAAAAATCAGAATCAGATAGTTGCAAAATACAGGAAAAGAAATACTCAAAGATTAACAAAATTGTCAGGCCCAATCTTAGCTGAAATTTTCACCATCCAAACAACACAGAGGAGCTCCAGTACATGTGAAAATCAAGCCAACACACTGGCAGGCAACCAGATCTCTGCTGGTAGCCTCCTAATTACAAAGTAGTTTCAGTAGAACACTGTAATTATTAACAGTTAATTAGGACTTTATAATGTAGCTTTGATAGCACTACTTGAACTTAATTATGAAAGAGGTAATAGGCTTGTTCCCACAATAAAGAAAGTAAATACATCATTACAGGGGAAATCATATTAAGAAATAAAATAAATCTAATTGTCATTCAGATGGTAAAATTAATACCAAAGGTAACAAAGGTCATACCAGATTAATAATACTTTTAAAAGTTATCACATCTAATACAGTACTTGAACTGAAAAGGTGGTCACAAAATATGACTCTCTTCCAGTTCTGCAGCTCTGACCATGGTTTTGCTAACTCCTCAGAGGAAGCTATGGAGGTTGAGTTGAATTGTTCAAGACAACCATGGCTACTCAACATTTCATAGAAGCCTAAGCACTTTATGGTGACATACTTATTTGGACCTGTTTTTTCCCATGCAGAGGAAGAAATGCTGGCAGTATGACAGGCAGGTGCATAATTCTACATTCCTGCATTACTTCTACTTTTGTTTGGAGATGTATGGGAAGAAAACAACAACAACAATAACTATTACTACTACTCAGCTCCAAAGCAGGCAGAGCAATGATTTGAATCAGGTCTTCAACACAGTTCTTAGCCTTGAGCTGGCAGGTTCAGGTGCTGGAAAACAGACATTTTGATAAAATTCTATGCATTCAAAAGCTTTTAAGTCCTCTGTTTTGATTAATGCAGAAAGAAAACAAATATAAAAATGCCTGGGATAAACTTTTGCTGATGACCACTGTCATCATTTTGAATATCTCTTATCTGCCCTAAGAGCTAATTAATTTAACAGCCTTTTTAATCTAGCAAAAAGTAAAAGTCAAGATTTAATTCATCTTTGATGCACATCAACCATGTCAAAGAAATGCTGGTGTAAGCATGCCTGTGAGTGGCATGGCAAATATGCCTTTGCCTTTTGTTGTCAATGGCTTCCAGTGTAACTTCAACAGGCAGAGTTAATGAATTACCAGTCCAATTTTCCTTTGATTATTAACAGTTAATTAACAGTTAATCTCTCTTTTCTTTGAGACCTCTTGGTATTTTTGGTGTCATTTTCATGTTGTGTTACTTAAACACATGCACGTCTTTCACAAGACGAAGAAGTCAACATTCATTGTAAGCAGATCTGCTGTTGTGGCTGGCAGGGCAGCTATTGTTGCATATTATGCTAGCTGTCTATAAACAGACCAACCTTCTAACATGCACTTTTATACCTTCAGTGATCCACACCATTTTCCAAGATGGTTCCTGACTATAACAAGCACTTCCGACATAAGTTCTACATGGATCTGTTTTATTTATTAAAGTATTACACTGAGTGTCAAGAGACATACTCAAGCATAAGAATGCACATGGAAACTGGTGGCAGCATTGCTACAAAGCTTATTTCTGGAGATGAGGTTCCTAGAGCACTAGAAAAACTGAACACCTAAGCCATGTTTCCTTGTTGGTTATGCCTTATGACATGAATTTGACCTACCTGGAAGAAGCCAACATGTCATTCAAACAAGTATCTGCAAAAGTGGGTAGCCAAGAGCTCATGACCAAGTAAAGTAGATGCTCCATAAGAAGTTACAAGTAAAATTTATGTCCATCAATACCCCAGCATTGGTCCCTAATTAAAAGATGTCCTCACAAATACTTCAGCTAGATTGCATACACTTAAAAAACAAAGAACTTTTTCTATGCCCATTTGAGGAAATGTATAACAAACTTCAGTGAGGAAGGGTAACTTGAATACAGGCTTCATATGTATTCATATTTCTTCCAACATGTGTGTACATAGTAACCAAATCAAACCACTGTACCCTCTTTTCAGTTTGGCTGAGAAGGTAGCAGAATACCAAATTCAATTTTGGCTTAACACATGGAAAAAAAGTGGGCAACATTTGTTCAGAGAGCACTCTTGTCTCATTGTTGGCATTAAAATTAAACATAGTGACAACATTAATCAAGGTATGACAGTGAATGTTTCTAGTCCTTCTTGCCAAGAGGACCTCAACTATTGAGTTTCAGGCCTCTGCAAAGGAATAAGGAAGGTATGTCATTGACAGATGCACCAAATCCTAGACATACATGTACTAAAACAGTATGACACTGTGATCACCCAGTGAGCACTGGATTTCTCAACTAAACTTAGAAATTCTAAAGTTAAGTTCAAATCTGGAATTTCACATTTTCACAGCCATTCAGGTGCAGCTGAGCAGATTGGAGATCACTTTCCAGAGAGAGACCTTTTCCTTCCTGGATGATAACACAGCTTTATTTAGTGGCAGTATGACAGTGAAGAACCTTGAATAATAGGTCACTGATCCGATTGACAACTAATTCTGTAAAACAAGAAATAATACAGAAAGCTTTAAATATTGCATTTGGTTCAACACTAGCTACCTTCACATAAGGGTTATGGTCCTGAATTTGCCCTGGATTTCAAGTAGAAAAAATGAAAATATCAGTGCATACTGAGCAGCTAGGCTTTCCTATTGATGTTGTACATCTGATATGTTCACACAGACTATGCAGAGAAATCTGCATTCACGTTTCTTTTTGCAAACAAATTATGTGCTCGTTATGTTCCAGTATTGTTAGGCCCTGAAAACACTCTTCTTAAGGTAATGCAGAAAGCCTTGCCAAGAACACCATGTCAGCCTAATGAAGTGACATTGCTTTCAAACAGGTGTTTGTTCCTGTTAGTTGGCTGTGAATGTAATCACAGAGACTGCAAGAGACTGCAACTTCTGGTCAGGGTGGTTGCCAACAGCTTGCAGTCAGCATGACAAACAGGCACACTCTCGGTTTTGAAACAGGTCTTGAACAAGCTGATGGGACCAGCACTGGCCTTCCACACAGTGTAAGCTCCCGTGATTACCACCAAGAATCAACTCATTGCATTCACAGCCTCCCTTCACAACCAAAAGCTTCTGAGTTTCCAGAACATTAAAGGAGACAACCTGAAAATGTGGCTAAACATTCTTTCCGAACAGCCTCAGGTCGCTCTGCAGTTAATCCAAAGTGAGGCAAGCAGACAACAACAAGCATAATATGCAGTCTGCACACTTCTCTTAAGGCAATTATAATGCCAAGAAGGCACAAAACAAATGAAAGAATCTCATGAAAGAGGACTCGGAGATTAATGGACAGTGAATAGCTACCTACACTCTGTGCTACGTTATACTGGCCTTTTTGTGTTTTCAGTATAGGTTTCCTGCAGGTGTGGCTCAGGCAATAGTTTAAAGACAACGGAAGTTAAACTTTCTGTTCCTGCTGCTGGAAACCTTTTCACTGCAATTTCTTTTACTCCAGTGACACATAAGCAAGCCTCTTTTAGTATTTGGAAACTACTTCACAGCCTCACAAGATCCACAGGAACAGCTCAAGGGTGCAGAATTCACAAGAGTTCAGGCTGAAGGACACACACATATCCTAGTCATGCAAAAGGAGAATGTGATTGCTCCATGTGTACACATCTATTCCTATATCATCAGGTCCTTCATTCGCACCTCCTAGTACAAATACAGCTTTAAGACATTCCAATGACTTCCTATCCATGAGGAGCAGGACAGTTGGCTCAAAGTGGTTCACGTTCCCTTCGAACTGAAAGGAAAAAGAGGTTTGTCCTTTGCTCATCTCTTTGTTAAGTTCCTGTTTATCACTTTGGTCTGGAGGGGTATTTCTTTACCAGCACTGGCAGCAGGACGTCTTTTTGGGTTATTTGGTGATTGCTTTGTTGCCATTTTGGTGGAGGGATGGACAGTACAAGTGTTTTGCATGTCTGGTGGAGTACCCAGAAATGGCCACAGCATGCATAAAGATTTTCTCTAAAAAAAAATTTCTCTACATGCAATATTATGCCTTAGCCTACTGCTGCTCCCTGCACATAACTGTATTTCCACAGAAGGGACAAGGTGCTCTGGGTGATTTGACCAAAAAATGTGAATCTTAAAGGGACTGACATGCACTGAAACTGATCTATAAGTCATATATATGCATATTTAGGAAGTGCAGTGTTAGGAATATATTAAGCTTATTGATTTCAAATTGGCTATCTGGAACTAACCTTTACACTTTCTGTACAAAATTGTGATACACTAAAAATCTAAAAAAACAAAGTCTACAGAAGTAGTATACAAAATATGGTGCAACAGAGAAGGGATTTCTTGGGAGAACTGTTTGTGGTAAGAACTCCTTAAGGAGGCTTATAATATAACACTCCCAATGTTCTGTCAGTCCCACTTTTCTAACCCACTGAAGATTTTTGTACTCCATCCTTTCTGCTGTTGCCTTATCTTATGCTTATCTGGCAAACCCTTCACCACAGAATTTCTTTGTTTTTTAGTTCTGAGTCAGTACAACACCTAACACAATGAACACTGTAGTTGACTATGCTGGCAAGACAGTAGTAGTTGTAACACAAACAGTGATGATTTGTTATTAGTTCTAATACATGCTCAGCCTCAAAACAAAGTCCATACCTTAGTGATACTCTGGTTCTCTGCAAGTAGCAAAAATCTAGACTGAACTTAAAAACACTGGACCCTTTTGTATCACCTCAGGATCTAGCTCAGGAGATCATAGAATCATTTAGGTCAGACAATACCTCAAAGATCATCAAGTCCAACCAACAACCTGACCTACCCTGTCCCATCACTAAATCCTTAGTGTCGCGTCCATATGTCCCTTGAATACCTCCAGGAACAAGGACTACACCGCCCTGGGTAGTCTGTTGACTACTCTATCCATAAAGAAATTCTTCCTAATGTCCAACCTAAACCTCTTCTGGTGCTTCTAGAGGCCATTTCCTCATGTTGTATCATTTGCCACCTGAGAAAAGAGACTGACACCTTCCTCACTGCAACCTCCTTTCAGATAGCTGTGCAGAGCAATGATGTCTCTCCTCTACTCCAGACTAAACAACCCCAGTTCCCTCAGCCATTCTTCATACGTCTTGTTTTCTAGTCCCTTCACGACCTTCATTGCTCTTCTCTGCACATGCTTGAGCAACTCCACAACTTTCTTGTAGTGAGGGGCCCAAAAGTGAATACTGTACTTGAGGTGTGATCTCAGCAGTGCCACATACAAGGAAGTTATCACCTCTTCAGTCCTGCAGGCCACACCATTTCTGATACAGGCCAGGACGCCATTGGCCTTCTTGGCCACCTGGGCACACTGCTGGCTCATGAGGTACAAGACAGTGTTTCATACCTCTCCCAGTGATAGCTGGCTTGGCTGATCACCATATTTTGAGAGCTTTTTATTCCCATGCTTTTGCAGTGGTTACATCTGAATTATTTTTTCTTCCTTACAGCTGTCTGTGAGCTATGCCTCTCATGCTACAATACAACTGAGAGGATGTTCACTTCCATGCAGGGGAGCAGAAAAATGGTTTTACATCTTTTAAACACTACAATAGGTCTTAATTATGTCAATATTACATTGAGCAAACACTCATCTTTAACTCTGATTGACTTTAATGGAGGCTAAGGCCACTTAGCAGTACTTTGAAGCACTCGATAGAAGGACTGGACCCTACAGACTTCATCCTGCTACACAGGAGTCAAGGAGAGTTTATGTCATTAAATAAAGGGGGAGCTGAAGCGAACTCCAAACAACCACCCTGGGCTGATCGGGAACTGGAAATTAATTCCTCATATGTTCACCACCTCAAACTGTAACCAACCAACCAACCAAAAAAAAAAAAAAAGTTTACATAACTGAATTCAAATCAAAGATCTGTAACCACTGAAATCAATGGGGTCATTTCATAATTGTGGGTCAAAATATAAGCCAGATAACACATCTTTCTTCCAGACTATCCAGAGTATTTTTACAAAATGCTTGTCTTTTAGAAATACATAATTGTTAATACCTGAGGGGGTGTAACATAAGTACCAACATCACTTTTAAAATCACTATGTGCTGCTTCAGAAACAAGTACTTTCTACTCAGTTGAGGGTAAAAAAATTATTACAAAAGAGGTGTGTGCTTTTCTGATTCCAAAATGTTACATTTTACTACATTTTTAAAAGAAGAAAAGTAAGAGATTACCCTATAGGTATACTCCAGTCTTGGAAGAAAAATGTCATGTCAACTCAATCTTCCTGGTGTTATTAGGTTAGTAGATAGCTTCCAGGTGAAAGACATCCACCTGTAATGATCACATTAAGGCAGAGCTCATTAATTAAAAATGGGCTATGTTTTTATTCATTTGTGGTGTCAGATGAATAACCCATGGCATTTCTTTAACATAGAAACACAAACGAATAAACAAAAAGATAATTCTGACCTATTCTAATGAAAGAAAAAATGTATGTGGTACATTCTTATGTAAGTGTAAGTCAGAATAGCTCCACTGATATTCTGTGGAGGGTAACTATTCCTACCTAAGAACAATCTGTTCCAAGACGTAGAATAGCCTTGTTTGATCAGAGAGTTTCTACTTTCTGCATGGAAAACTTACGTAGTTTTTTTCCAGATAAAACATAACTAATTTTCAACACATGACATTGGAAACGATTTTCCCTAAACTATTTGTTTTTAAATGGAGGGACCAAATTGCAGATTTTCACAGGAACTGAGACTTTCAATTCTAGCAGAGGGTTTTTCAGTGTTGATAGATAGATAATATTAACAGTCAAAATCAAGGCCAATTTTGTATTTAATTTACTGCACTAAAGAGAAGAAGGACTTTTAATAAGAAATAATTTTAATAGACTTTTCAGGTGAGATTCCACTCCTATTGATGTAAATTCATCATAAAGCAATGAAAGCAATGGCATTTTTTGAATTTATAGCAGCATCCAAGGAATCTATATGTGACCCAAAGAGTTTTACTGCTGCTCTTTGAAAAAGACTAACTACGAATTTAAAACTAGATCAAAAATCCCATTGACTATGTCTTCTAACCCAATTAAGTAAGTCCACCTCCACAATCTAAATTCTGTACCTTGAATTCTAGAGAAGTTTTATAATTTTGGTTTGATATCTGTGGCTTAACCTCATCTCTCATTTTAAATACAGACTGCGTAACAATCTCTCGTTTTGCCACAGACAGTGGGCTCATTACTAAATCTGCTCACCATCTACTCACTTATTTACAACAGCACACTGCTCCCTAGCTGCCTTCTCCAGTAACAGTCAACTCAGGTACAGACAGATATAACCAATATTGCAGTGAGATGCATAAATTGAGAATTACCTTTTGCTGGCTTTGGTAAAATACGTTTCAGAATCAAATGGAAGGGACTTTTCTGACTGCCTTTCCTGTCCTGCAATCGGATTACCCCAGTGAGGGTTTTCATTTCCTAATACTTAGTCATTGTGTCACTAACACATCATCAGTGGAAATAAAATAAAATAAAATCCTTCAAATACTTGAAAAAAAAATTCCATATAAAATTCCAATGACTTCATTCCACCATTTGGTATACCAATAACAGCCATGTTAAGTGGATTTTTTCATATCTATAGGTGAGTAGGAAGGTAGGCATATGGATAGGTTGATAGACAGGTAAATATATATATATATTCATTCAGCATTTTTATTTTGTATCAAATCAGCTGGGCATTGTTTGCATTTAACAGTTTAATGCAGCTTGTCGTCATTCATGTAGGCAAATTAATGTAAATGAAAATAAATCACATATTACACCCAGTAGAAAGAGCACCCCAGATGTAATTCATTAGTCCAAGGAAAGCGCAATGTTAGTAGTGTTCAAATCTCATAAAAACTTTGGAGAGGAGAAATGAGTTTTCCCCTCTGTTGCCTCCCAACCAGTGTCCATTGAATATATTTGGAGTAGAACACCATTACCTTAGAGAGTTCCAGAAGAAAATATTTTAAGAAACTACATGCTACTTTGTAATATTCAAGGCATCATTTTCCATTAGCTTTCAGTCAGGCCCTGCACATCTTTCCTTTCTCTGCTGCTTTAGTGTGCTGAAAAGCTGATGGTAGTACAGGGGAGGGTAACTGCCATTGTTCACTAGAGGAGAATATGAAGTTTTCTAACCTTGAAATTGGGATGCAACTAAAATGGACCTTACTTTTACTTTCTCTCTTTTTTTAAAACACATTGTGCTCTCCCATCTAAAAGGACAAGTTCAATTTCCGTTCAATTCAGCACTGCTAGTATGGCCCTGAGCAGAATTAATAAATCCACCTCTAATTTATTAACGTCTTTCACAGTTCTCCATTCAACCAGCTTGCATGGCACACGTTTAAAAAATGATTCTGTCATCTGGAATGAGAGGATACAAATAATGGACAAAACAGGATCAGAGTGACTGCATTTAATGACTGAACTCCCAAGAAGCTTTATGGCAGGCATCACAAATACCCTCATGTTTCACCACGGCTGAAATAAACCACTGACTCGCATGTGACAGCTGATCCTCACCTTAATTAGCAACACCTTTAAATCAGAAAAGCTTCATCAAACGAGGGGTCTGCACCTCATTGGATTAAAATGTATAGCTCTTGAGAGAAATCCACGGATCACTATGAACTCAAATCTTTTACAGGGGTCAGAAGAGGGTCAGAAGTGCAAACTATATCCTTTTACTATCTAATTTTGTATGACAGTCTATTATTGAAACTTCCCAAGCCACACCTTTTTGTCACTTTGCACCAGCCGTGGTCTTCTCCTTGAAATTAGTCACTTGTGCATGTAAGAGTTTGGTCTCCAGTTTATTCAGCTATTACACTGCCAAGAAGAAAGAGAGCTCAGGATGGAGTGAATGAAAAGTTAAAATAAATATTAGTAAAATACCATGACATATGATATTCATCCAGGATCAGATGTTTTTCCCATACAGTTTCATTCCCATTAAGGACATGAAAGCCAGGACAAACAGAAGGAAGAAGATTTTTTGGAGAGCAATACAAGTCATAAATGAGCAGAATTACCTTGCATTCTAGCTTATTCACAGCAATGGTAAGGTTAATATATTGCTGGTTCAGCGGCTGTATTTTCTGTTCTTCATAACTGACCTGGATCCCTTTGTGCCCTAAAAACAAAAACACAGAGAGAAAGGTATTACACTAAGAGTTTGAAAAGGCATAATACCGCTGTGGATAGAGCGTGGAGTGGGCACTGTGTCTGCCAGAAGCATTTACTGAGAGATTCAGTAGTGAGAACGTAAAATCCAAAGTCACTTTTTACATACAGATTGTCCACTCAATCATTCTACTTAAAAAAAAAAATAAAAATAAACTAAATCAATACATAAGAAAATTGTAGCGGTGCCCACTGTGGCTCTGCAACCAAAGTGTATTGAAAACAGATCTCAGTGTTCAATTGGCTTTCAAAAGAATAATACAGATCCATCAGTCCTGCAATAAAAGCAGGGCATAAGTGTTAAACAGTGAACTTTTAAGTTTTCTTCTTAAATAACAAAATGAAATTACAAAATGAAATGACAGCTACATCATGCCATTTGCTTATGCTATCTAGAGTGAAAGTTAAAATCATCTTTAACTTTGGGCTGTCTCTGAAAATTCTAGTTAAAGTAAATAAAAGCCTCTTGCATTTTGTTAAAAACAGATGCTGTTTGAACCTGTTCATTAAAGTGATTTACGTGTATATATGCTTGATCTTTAATTATCCTGGAAATTTCAGGATTAAATATATATATCACTTTTTATCACCTTTTTTTTTTTTTTTTCTGTTAAAAGATTACTCATCAGTTCTGAAAGAACTTCTCCTGTTAGGATTTTTATAGTTCTTTACACTATTATGATTCGGGAAGTTTTGCTGTAGATGATTTCTTTTAATTAAGAAAAAAAAAAAAAAATCAAGATCCAATCATGCTTTTCTTTTCCTATGCAAGTAATGGATGGTACTATCCAAAATCACAGAATCACAGAATCACAGCAGGACTGAGGTTGGAGACAACTCTGGAGATCATTTAGTCCAAATCCTCCATCTCAGAGCAGTGTCAGCTAGAGCACATCACCCAAGACCATGTGCAGTTGGGGTTTGAATACTTCCAGGGGTGGAGAATCCACAGGAGAGGTTTCTCCTCTCTGAGAAACCCACTCCAGTATTTGAACATTCTCATAGTGAGAAAGTTTTGAGTTTAAATTGATTTTCCTGTATTTCAGTCTTGACATCACAATATACATCTTGCTTAAAGAGTATTCAGGAGAAAAAAAAATATATATTGAGGAACCTCTACATTTCAAACATCTCCTGAGGTTCAGATCAAGAAGAGAATTAAAGAAACTTAGGTCCTGCAACAGAGTGCTTGGATTTAGTTCAGCATTCTTTATAGAGAAAAACTAGGGAATTATTTTGGAAGTTGATGCCATTGTCCTCTAGGTTTTAGAAGACAGAGAGCAGAAAATTAAGATACAGTGCTTTGACTTCAACCCTTGTCTTCTCTCTTTCTGCATCATGCTCTCTCCTGCATCATCCCAAACAAGGTTTACAGGTTTATAAACCCAAGTACTAATTTATACTATTCTATGCTGCATGCTCAGCTGTGCATATCAGACTATTAAGAAATTAATAGGGTCTCTGTATCTGTCATTACTAATTTTAAACAGGAACAAGGACATGCCAAGCCATAATATTGATGCATTTGAAAATATGTTAATTGTCCTTCTCATCATTCAGCCTACTTAGCTGCTTTCCAATACTACTTTCCTAAATACAAATCATGAGATTTCAACGAACATTTTAAAAACCATATCTGAGTTCCTTTGAAATGCCAGTTTTCCCACTAATTGAAAAATAGGTCTTGTAAGGATATTTACAGAGAAATCAACAATCAGAGATAGAAGTTAAGGTACATTTGGTACACATTATCAGCTGCTTTTCAGCTTCAATTACTAATGAAAATTAGCTATCTGAGATCAGCAGAAGTGCTAACTAGCTTTCAGTACCAGTAGTTCTCATCCTGGGTCCAGAAGAGCTGCAAACAGCTCGGTCACACTTCTGCTGTGAAATGTCTGGGGTAGATGTGAAATGGGAGGTAAGCAAGGGACTGTTTTTCTCCCCAGTAAACCTGAGTAATTTCCGCTCATGCTAATATAGTCATGCCTGTGCAATAATGACTGTGTATTCCCCTCAGACTGCAAACAGACAGACAGTCTTACTGCATTATCAGTGTGTATAAGGAAACACAATGAATATTCACAGTGATTTAATGCATCATTTTCTCTATGGAAACCTGCAATACCAAATGGTCCAACTCCATTTCAGCTTTAGGAGGGGCACTGAGTGGAATTTTGTAGAGGTGTGTGGAATAGTGACTCTTTTGACATTTAGATGTCAAGTTCCCTGTGCTGATATTTGATTTGTAGGCTGAAATATCTTTTGGGCTGCCTGAGATCTTACCTACAGAAAATATTTTTCTTGAAGAGAGATGGCAGCCCTTTAAGTAATAAATCAGGAAATGTCCCCCAGTAGTGAATGAAAGCAAAGGAGGAGCACAGGTGGGGGCTGGGGCGGGGGAAATCTCTTTAAAATGAGTGATAATCATCACGGAGGCTATTACTCCTTTGTCTCTTCTCAAAACTTCTGTACCATTCCGTTTTCTGACACTGGAGGAGGTGATTCATCCAAGCTGCGTAGACAAACCTCATTTCCTGGCATACAAAACCACACTAATTTTTTGCATATTCATATACATAATACTCCAGAAAATCTAGAAATTATCCATGACCTAAGTTTTTGGGCTGTTATTTTCAAAGAAACTTAAGGGGATCTGACACTTAGGCCCCAGCAAATTTCATGGAAGTTCAACCTCAGGGCAAGATAGCCAGAGTTAATGAACTGATACCTGCAGAACAGCAGCATTTTCAGAGGCACTTCCAAACCCAGCTGGCCAGTGCTCGTTGCTTGTATCTGAAAAACTGCAGTATGATTATGTTGATTACTAGTTGCTGTGCTTTGGATTCCAAAAGATAATAGTCCAGAGATTCTCCCTTGATTCACCTTCCATCCTTTAGGCAAAATATCGAATCTAAGTCAGAACTCCTCAACTGTTAGAGAGCAAAATATTTCCCTCCTCTCCCGCATCTGAATGTAGGCATGAAGGTAACCCTTGACAGGGTTGCTGAGACAGTCCCTGGACCACCTTTCTAAAGACATGGCATGCTGACAGATATGTTCTCCATAAAGCCTTGTCTCCAGTGAAAAAGTGAAAGATTTGCCATTTGTCAGGACTTCATGGACTTAATTTTGACAGCTTCTTGCAAACACATTTATTGTTCTGGCTGCTATGTTCTTTAGTCAATTTTTGTGCAGCAATAGCACATACTCATGGCAAAGAACAGCACTGGTGTTATACTGGCTCCACCAAAACTGATTCAGCTACCATCCAGGCCAGCTGCAATGCCATAATGAGGGCTGATGTGTGGAAGACAAAGTCATTGCAGCAGAACACTGCAGACTGAAGGAGCTGAATAGAGCCACAAAATGGGAATCACAAGCACTGAGAGGTGGAAGACAAAAGAACAGGTCGTATCTCATCTCTCTCTGTGCCACACATCTTGCTAATATGAAGAACTCATGACAAATCATCCCTCATTTATTTTCTTTGTACACAGTGAATGCCAAATGTGTTTGGTTGCTGACCTCCAGCAGTAATGAAGCCATAAAAGAACATGCACTAAGAAAGAAAACAATGGCAGGAGCACTTTCAGTCTCCTTTTTCTAGATTTAAGAACTTTCTTATTTTAAAAAGAGGAAAAAAATATATATAGATCCCTGTGTGTATGTTTCATAAAGTTTAAAAGTGTGACAAGAAGCAAGACTTGCATTTTAACATTTTTTACTTGTTCTGCTCCTGGTTTGCTGTAACAATTTAGTCATGCCTTCCATGCCTTTATTTGCTTTCTTCCTTGGATGCTGTATGCATTTAGCTATAGTAAAAAGCTTTCTGGTGCTACAGTAAGCTGAAGGTATTGTGATGTAAAAATAAATAAATAAGAAGACAAAAAGACTTGGGTAACAACTAGTTTAAGAGTAAGCAGGCAGCTCCAAATATACTGTGGAGACACACAGTGTTTCAATTTGCAACACACAAAGTCTAAATGCAAGCTCAGTAATTAAGAGCTAATGAGCTCCCCACACCCAAGATATTAGGTAAGGGGTATGTTTTCCAGGAACAACATCACTTGGGACACCATATCAAAAGGAAGTAATTATAGCAGCTCCTCGACACCGATGCTTGCATTCACCAAGTTGTGCAAGGAAGAGCTTGCAACAATATGCCTCACAATCAGCAGCCCTATCAGGAACAGAAGAGTTTGTCCAAATGAGAGGAGAATATGCCATAAAGAGGTCAGGGAAATGGCTAGAGAGAGAGAAGGAGAGAGGAACACTCTCCTAACATAATTTCTGAGTAATAATCCAGCACCTGCATTAACAACCAAGCCTTGCTATTGATATGGATTTAGAAGTAACTAGAGAATGGGTGATGTCCCACCTACACAGAGCAGCAGTTCTACAGGGCCAGTTCACCCCAGAGGAGGTAAGACCCCTGTTGCATTCAGAAGGTAAGACCCCTGTTGCGTTCGGAAGCATGCATGCATGAAGTCTTCCATGTCCCAGTGACCCAGGGGCTGCCAGACACATACACAAAGAATTTCACATTTCCCCAATTTTCAAGTAACCAGGAGAGACACTGAAGCCCCAGCAGCAACTGCAGAGCAGAGGATGCAGGCTGCTGCACAACTGCACACCCTGCAGAAGAAGAGCTGCTCGATGCAGTTCACTGCAACGTCTGCGGGGAGTGGGGCTCGCTCCTCTGTGACGCAGCTCGTCATTGCTTGCTCACTGCGGGAGGAAGGGGGATAAAAGCTAGTGCTTTTTCACTTAAACAGGCACAGTAACATAAGAGTTAAAGTAAGAAAGCCTGAATGTTTAATCTGCCAGAAACATATGAGAAGAGCAATCAAATCTGGGATAAGTAGCTCCGAATGAGGTATGCTTGATTGCTTTAGGCCATGCTGTTTGTCAGTCTTTTAAAATTCAAGTCATTACCAGATGCTGATCTGCTATAATATTGTGATATTTTATCTGATTACACTTATCTGATTGTGCTGTATCTGCTATTTGCCTTCCTATTTTTCCATGTATATTAAATGCAGGTGGTTTTATTATTCAGAGAGCTAGAAAGTGTTGACTGCTCTGAATATAAATGGGGATATTATATCATTACCTTGCTCTGAAAGCAGAGCCATTCAGTGTGTAAATCATATGCAAGGTACCTAGTGGAGACACAATAAACCATAATGTCTTGAGAGAGAAAGCAATGAGGAAGGGATAAGGAGATAAAAATTTAAGGCATTGTTAAAGAAGGATAATCTTCATAATCCTATTTAGTTCTTGCAAACCACCATTTGTTGACAGTATAACCTTTATATTCAAAACTTTTTTTTAAGTTCATTAAGTATCTCTTGGTGAAGTTATTGCCACATGGAACATTATCAATAATGAAACTGAATAAAATACAAGATCACCAGCCAACCAAGCGTTTTAGCAGCTTTCTAAAGGATGCAGAAGGGGCATGCACATTTCCCAAAAGCTCTGCATACCCCTCCTCTCCCCACCACAGTGCTTTCTCTGGGTACAGGGCTTCAGGACTACCTGGAGAAAAATGCAGAATTCACTTATAGCAGGTCAGGGTGGCAGGGTAAAGGGACTGCACAGGCAATCTGGCTCCACCAGAGGCAGAAGTAGCAAAGTACTCTTCTCTTTTTAAAATTCACCTTCAGAAAGCAGGAACAAAGAAGGCTGTGAGATGGAGAAAGAAGCTAGACATAGCTCTCAGTGCCAGGATAAGGGCCAGAGGGATAAACTACCACCTTAAATGACACTATCCCAAATACTGATTTATCTGCCCATATTATTTTCAGCATAGTGATATTAATAAACAAGTCTGAGCATCAAAGGAATGAACAGTCTATTTGCTGGAATAAATGTGATTTCCTTATGAACAGCACCAAATATGTTGTTCTTGCAATTTCTGTGCCTGGAGCCACCTGACACAAGGAAATTCTTGTTTTGTGTTCATAATCCAAAAGCAAGCCTTCCTATCTATGGAGAAAAGTTTGAAGATGTTAGCCCAAAGTTAAAAGAACAGAAAGCAGATGAAAAGAACCCCATGTGTAAAACATTATTTCATTATTTTTTAAAAAACTTAGAGTGTCTTTTTTTTTTTTTTTTTTTTTTTAATACCTGTAATGGTTTTACATAGCAAGGGTTTTGTAGCTGGGTGCTGCAGGGGTAGTCTCTGTGAGCAGAGCCCAGCAGCTGCCCCATGTCAGAGCAGAGCCAGCTCCAGCTGCTCCGAAAGGGACCTGCAGCTGGCCAGAGCTGAACCATGAGCAATGCTAGTTTGGCCTCTTATTAAAAAAAAAAAAAAAATCTCTCAAGATATCCAGGGCAGTGGGCAAGTCCATGGGGATGGGGAAGGACAGGGCCAGGATGGGCAGTCAGCCTGTGGGTGGGGGTCAGGAGCAGGTGATGGGACCCAGAGTCAGACACAGACCCAGTACCAGAGTTTGAAATTACTGGATTTGAAGAAACATCATTAGAAGCAAAACTGCTTGTGCTGCTTTTGTCTTTCTCTTGTATTTGTTTATATGCTAATTACTATAATATGTCTGCTAAAGATACAGCTTTGTTTTGACTGTTGGTGTTTCCAGAACATCACTCTGAAGAGCGCCTGCAAAGCCACTCCATGTGCAAAAACAGCCACAGAACGCGAAGCCCTTACCAAGCAGGCAGGCTCCCAGACAAGCTGCTCATGAGTTTGTCAGCTACAAGCTGAGAACTGCCTAAGCCTGGTGTCCTGTTGCCGGTGCCAGGTCCATGCCACTCCAAGCATCCGTATCTCACCAGAACTGCTCTGTACTGGGGGTGCCATGGCCTCCAGGCCCCTGAGCCCTGGTGATGGCAAATGCCTGCTCATCTCTGTGTTTTCCTCTTCTCTTGGCCTGTAAATGCTATGGCCAGGACTATCATTTTCCAAAAACCTGAGAGGTTTCACCAAAAGTGACTTTGTGGCTTTATTGCTCAGGTCACCTTAGTAAGGAATAATTTCAAGAGCATTAGCCATAATTTAGCAACTTGGTCTGCTAAAGAAAGTATACAACAATAAATAAATAAATAAATAAATGGAAATCTGGCTAACAGTTCCTCTGTTAAAAGCTTTCATCTGGTAACTGGGATTATATGGTAAATATTTGTTAGCATGGGGGCTGCAGGGATGATCTCTGTGAACAGAGCCCAGCAGCTGCCCCATATCAGAGCAGAGCCAGCTCCAGCTGCTCGAAAAGGGACCCACCGCTGGCCAGCGCCGAGCCATGAGCCTGGGTGGGCCTCTGGGAGAGCAGAGTTAAGGGAGGGAAAGAAGTGCTGGGCAACAGCAGCTGGGAGAGAGGGGTGAGAGCCAGCCCTGCAGCCCCCACGGGCAGTGCAGCAGGAGGGCAGGAGGTGCTGCAGGCAGGCAGCAGCAGTTCCCCTGAGGCCTGTGCAGGGAGAGGCCCCTGGTGGAGCAGGCTGTCCCCCTGCAGCCCATGGGTCCCACATGGAGCAGATCTCCACGCTGCAGCCCCCCCATGGGTGGAGGAGCCCCCGGTGGAGCAGGTGGATGTGGCCTGGAGGAGGCTGCGGCCCATGGAGAGCCCCCGCAGGAGCAGGCCCCAGACTGGAGCTGCAGCCTGTTAAAATAATTGTTGAGTGATCTCCCCATCCTTATCTCAACCCTTGAGCCCTTTCCCATTGTATTTGCCTTCCCCCCCACACTCCCACCCCATTCAGCTGAGGAGGGGGAGTAAGAACACAGTGTGTGGGGTTCAGCTTTCCATCAGCGTGAAAACACCAGACAAGCTTCAAGTGCATGTTCCACGTTAATAGTGCTTACGGACATCAGGACACAGTGTTACAGGCTTTTTCTGAGGAAAAAGCTGAAGGAGTTCCTGACTGAAATGTCTGTTCTTATTCTTCGCCCTGTGCTGCCCCTCAGATATGCTGACACAACTGTTCGGTCAGACTGTACAGCAAGCAGCACTAGATTAACGGAAACCCTGCCAAAGGGAAAATCTGGTATACTCTCAAAGCCGCCTTACCTCACCAACCAGTTTAACACATGGGGACACTTTAGGACAACAGCAGAATCTCAGCCACTGCAGCACCAAGGCTTTGTGGAGCTACCCAGGCTACGTGGAGCACTACTGCAGGAACATAGTGACCTAGGGCCTATTCCCAAGGAGAAATTCATCTTCTCAGAAGGGCTTTGGCACTGTTCTGATCTTTCATCAACTCTTAAAGAGTTAGGCGTGAATTTGTGTGGTATAAAACTATCGCTAAAGAAATACATCATGCTTTGACCATCTCCTCCTATCAAACATACACGAGCAAACTTTGTTCCTATCCTTACACTGAATTTTTCCTCTCACAACGTGAGAAACTCACGTGTCCACCAAGGTGTTTGTAATACCCTTTTCTTCTCTCTCACCTCGCTATTACAGTTATATAGAGACTCACTTTTAAGCAGACAAGGGAAAATTATCATCATGAAGTTCCAGCAGTAGTTTTGTCCCCAGCCCCATTATGCAACATCCACCCACGCTTTGATCAAAAGACAATGATTCAGAAATACTTCAGAGAACCCTTTTTTCTGAAGAGCCTTTAGCTCAGGCACTTCATTCTTTTGTCTTTTCTCAGTCTGTTTAGTCTTTGCATACACAGTATTTTATCATGGAATAATTTTGTTGAAGAAAATGTTGACAATCACTGGCTTTATCAATACTTGCCACAATTTATCTGTCACTCCTCTTTCAAAAATTCCCATCCTGAGACCTCATCAATCCAGACTCCTCTATTGTTTTCTAGTTATTCCTTTCCCAAGGAGGCCTTTGTTATCTCCATCTGCTGGCAAAAGTAAGAAACAGAGGCTTATTATTTATGCACATGAGAACATGCTTGTACATATAAGCACACACAGGAAACAGTCATAGGGTGCTTTCAATTCTCTGTATTCACCTGTAAACACCCTATTACACTTGGCAAAACTTTCACAGCAAGTGAACAGTTTGCCACATTTTTTAGTTACAGAAACTTACAACCCTGCAATAACAGCAGGCCTAAAATTTGACAGAAGAAACCACCCCTCAGTCAAATTCTGCAGAGTGACTAGCATACAAATGTAGATAGTCTAGTAAATTATTTAGAGAGCTGCTCCTCATTCTTTGCAGATGGATCCTGCAAATTGTATCCAGACATGACAGCAGTGCATTCATTAGCAGTGTTAGCAAAATAAATATTTTCAATAACAAAAATACATCAAATGAAAAAGAAATATTGAGGCAGAACGTCATATGGTATAAACAGGCACAACATTGTTCAGGCAAATTTTCTAGTTTTATTTTATAATATATAAATACAAGGTAACTTGCAAATCTACTTCTTAAACATACTGAATGGAGAGTGATATGCTAGTCGTTTAGAAATATTTCATCGCCTGTGGAATAGAGTATGCTACAGGGGGGGTGACAAAACACAAGAACTCTGCTGTGGAGCATTGCAGTTCTTCAAAAAGAAGGGTGCTGAGCTGCTGTAAACACACTCCTTCACTTTTCTAATCTTTAGTAATAGTAACAAAGAATAGTGAAAAGATTTTTAATGTCATTCATTGCTTACACACTTCATGATCAGCTTTTCTCTTAGCTTGGAACAGTGCACCCTTTGGTTACTGAGGCACTTGTTTTCAACCTTGTCAAGTCAAATATCTATCGCAGGCTACCTTTCTGAACTGGAGTTTAAGAAAAGCTCTATTGCCCTAAAAAGTTATGAAGGTATATTTTTCCAAATGTAGTTGCATATTGGATTTTCTTAGTTTTGTTTTAAGGACAATATTATGTCAAAACTCCAAGAAAATGCATTATGATCCCCATTGGATTTAATAACCCAGGTCAACAAATTCTCTGTATAAAATAATATAAAATAATATAACCTTCCTCTTTCTTTTTGTAATATATATAAAGCACCTGTTCAATACTTTTTTCCCCACAGACCAAAAAGCATGTTAACAACCTCTAGTTGCTGCCAGTAAAATACACGTTGGCTGTGAACAACACAAATCCTTTCTGTTCTCATTAACTGAGGAAAAAATTGGACTCATTAAAACTAGGCTGTGCTTCACAACCCAAGAAAGAAGAGAGAAAGGGTCTGAAAGGGACAGGGTCAGGAAAAGTGGCAGGTAAGGAGGTTATTTGTAGTTGTTTTCCTCCACATGAGCCTCAGAATTACCCCAAGAACTGTCAGTACTGCCAAAGACAAAAGAGAAACTTCTAGTTATTTGGAAAGGTACATTGGGCAGACCAAAAGAAGAAAACACTGCTAGCAGAAGCCTACATAGAGAGATGAAGACGTAACCTAAAACCAAAGAGATGGGTGCAAGGAGATAAAGAAGTGCAGGAAAAGTAAAAAAGAAAAACTAATTTGAACTTGAGGGTGGAGACATCCACCCTGTGAAGATACATGAACTCTGTCCTTAAGAAAACCCCATTAGTATTTCCTGTAGCTGATGCAGCCCTGGAGGCAAGTCTGTAGGACCAAAATCAATGCGCTGGCCTGAGAAGCTTTATAGATTGTCAGTTTGCCCAAAAAAGAGAACCATTTTTCTCCCATAGATGCAAAAGAGATACGTCTATCACTACCAAACACTAGTCTGAGAGATCACAGAAAGGATATCTGATGCCCATTTTGTTGGGAAAATAAAAAATAAGATTGGGACCGTAGGCATAACCCAGAGTAGCAGCTGAAAAAATTAGTCTCACTGATACTCAGCATCACATGTCCAACCAGCCTGGTGGATCAGTCTCCAAATCTGTGTGCCTCAGTTGCTCACCTCAGTAACCTGCTCCAAAAGGCAGTTTTTTAAGATCCTTGTTCATTCTAAATGAAGAGGCTGAAATGAGAAAGAAGGAAGCTTTTCATCATAAATCGAGTTGATACACGGGCAAAGCGGAAGTAAAAACCTTTGTATCTCAGTGCGCCCAGAAGTAAATTCAAAGCACTAATTAAAAGTGCTGGGAATCCCACATCCAAAATAACTGTAATTCAGAATGTGGGATACAGCTGCAGCACATGTCTGAGTAGTAAAACCTACAAATTATAAAGGAATGGAGAAAGATGTCCTGATGTCCCACACAGAAGGATCATGTCTGACAGGAAGAATTGGTCAAAGAGACCCCCATGCAGTTCAGGCAGGGGGCAATGCGCAGCCCTGCCCAAGACAGGCAGGGCCCAGCAGCGATGCCAGTGGGGAGAAGGCCTGGGGAGAAGGCCGCAGGTCTTGTGCAGTGAGTGAGCAGGGCCAGAGAGGCTGGAGAGAAGGGAAAGCTTTTTCTCCATGTGGGGAGTAGGGCACCGGGAGGTGGTGTCATCTCCCTGCTTGGAGGGTTTCCAGCCCCCAAGGGATAAAGGCCTGACCCCATGGATGAGACTGCTCTGGGCAGGGATCAAACTGGAGATCTCCTGAGGTCCTTCCTGGCCTGAGGTACAACGATCCAGTGTTCATAAGTCAAGGAGGCAAGTGGATGCATTGGTCACAGTCCTTAAGTACAGAATCACAGAATCGCAGAATCATCTAGGTTGGAAGAGACCTCCAAGATCACCTAGTCCAACCTCTGACCTAACACTAACCAGGCCTCCACTAAACTATAGTACCACTGCGGAAGCACAAACCTGGTAACAGAGGACTCTTAGTCTAGTGAGAGAAGTTATGAGAGGATCCAGTGGCAGAGAAAAAGAAAGTCTCAGACAGAAAGAAAAAAAAAAAAAAAAAAAGAAAAAAAAAAAAAGAAAAAAAAAAGAAAAAAAAAAAGTCATTTTGCAGATTGAACAGATTGAACATAAGTATTTAATTTGTTGAAATCCTGTAAGCAGGTTCGATCTAGCTGGCATTTGTTTTTTTTTTATCTGGGAACATCAAGCACTAAATAACTTTTTTTGTTTGTTTTTTTTGTTTGGTTTTTTTTTTTTTTTCAAAAGGAATGAAAATAGAATAACATTTCTTCTGACCAAAAAAATGAAAGATGGATATTAGTCTTTGAATAAGATGTAAAAATAGAGAGTAGGAAGAAAGCCTATGGAGCAAAAGAAACCTAAGTCAAAAGGAAACAAAAGTATGGAGGTTGCAAATAAAAGTTGACATGATACTAAAGATGTAAAGACAGCGAGATTGCATTAATGCAGTTCTTTCTGGTTTCCTTCCAATAGCTCTGCAGAGTTAACGAAAACACAGATCATCAGCAAATCAGGCCTTGGGTCTATAGATTTGCAGCACAAAACAATAAATAAATTGATGCTGTTCAGAAACCATCTTCTGTGTTGGGAAGGCACGCTGCCATTTCAACTGCAACTGGCCAGTGCCATTACAGGAGTGCAATTTGTGTTTGTTGCCAATGCATTGCTGCTTCATATCTGACTGGGTAAACACACAGCGCAGCCCCTTATCGTGTCCCTGGCTTAAACCAATACTTTGCAGGGCAGAACTGCACTTCACAGCTCTGTGACAATTTGATAGAAACGTGAATCGGAAGGTTAGATAAATTACAGATAAATTACAGAGTTAGATAACAGCGTTTGCATATTTAATGTTTAAGCATTTCTAAGTACTACAAACACAACAGAAGAGAGCAATAATTAGCTGAAAATATGGTAACAATACCTTGAGGTATGAAGTACAGTCATTTCAGAAAAACAACATGATATACGAGGAATTTCAATTCATGCTGTTCTGGTGCTGCACTAGAATCACAGAATCATAGAATATCTGGAAGGGACCCAGAAGGATCATCAAATCCAACTCCTGGCACCACACAGGTCTACCAAAAATTCAGACCATTTGACTAAGTGCACAGTCCAAATGCTTCTTGAACTTCTGACAGGCTTGGTACCATGACTATGTCCCTGGGGAGCCTGTTACAGTGTGTGACCACCTTCTCAGTGAAGAACCTCTTCCTGATACCCAGCTGGAACTTCCCCTGTCACAGCTTGAAACCATTCCCTTGGGTCCTATCACTGGCCACTAAAGAGGATAGATTGACACCTGCCCCACCACTCCCCCTCGTGAGGAAGCTGTAGGCCATGATGAGGTCTCCCCTCAGCGTCCTCTTCTCCAGGCTGAACAGGCCCAGTGACCTCAGCCGCTTCTCATACGCCTTCCCCTCTAGGCTCTTTACTGTCTTCGTAGCCCTTCTGCGGAGAATCTCCAGCAGTTTCATGTCCTTTTTGTACTTTGGTGCCCAGAACTGCACACAGTACTCGAGGCATCACCAGCACAGAGAAAAGCAGGAAAATCACTTTTCTCAGCCAACTAGCAATGCCATGCTTGATGCACCCCAGGATGCAGTTGGCCCTCCTGGCTGCCAGGGCACACTGCTGGCTCATATTCAGCTTGCTGTCAACCACAGTCCCCAGATCCCTCTCTGCGTGGCAGCTCTCCAGCATCTCGTCGCCCAGTCTGTACATGCAGCCAGGGTTGCCCCATCCCAGGTGCAGGACCCAGCACTTGCTCTTGTTAAACTTCACGTGGTTGGTGATCGCCCAGCTCTGCAATCTGTCCAGATCTCTCTGCTAGGCCTTTCCACCCTCAGAGTCAACAGCTCCTCCCAGTCTAGTATCATCAGCAAATTTGCTCAAAACACCTTCTAGTCCTATATCCCACTTGTTTATAAAAACATTGAAGAGAACTGGGCCTAAAACGGAGCCTTGGGGGACTCCACTGGTGACCACACCAGCCAGATGTGGCCCCATTTACCACAACCCTTTGAGCCCTACCCATCAGCCAATTGCTCACCCATCGTGTGATGTTTTTGTTTAGCTGTATGCTAGACATTTTGTCCAGTCAGATCCTATGGGAAATTGTGTCAAAAGCTTTACTGAAATCCAAAAAGATCATCACATCATCTGGTTTCCCTTGATCGACTAGGTGGGCAATCTTATCATAAAAGGAAATCAAGTTAGCCAAACAGGACCTACCCCTCATGAACCCATGTTGGCTGGGACCAATGACTGCATTGTTCCCCAGATGCCCTTCAGTGACTTCAGGGATTATCTTCTCCCTATTTTTACCAGGCACTGATGTGAGACTGACAGGCCTATAGTTGCCAGGGTCTTCTTTCTTGCCCTTTTTGAACGTCAGTGCAACATTTGCCAGCTTCCAGTCAAATACGACCTCTCCAGATGTCCAAGACCATTGAAAAATAATTGAGAGAGGTCCTGCAATGACATCGGCCAGCAATCTAAGCACCCTGGGATGAGTCCCATCCAGATCCATGGACTTGTATGGATCCAGGTGGAGCAGCAAATGAGGGTAGCGTTCCTCACACGTTCCAGGTCAGTTGAGAGTTTATCATTACCACCGTCATAGTCCTCTGGCTCAGGGCACCTGGAGTCCTGAAGCCCATCATTAGTGTTGAAGATGAAAGCAAAGAAGGCATTAAACATTTCTGCTTTGCCGAAGTCCTTGTCTGTGAGGTGACCTTCCCCATCAAGTAGTGAACCTATGTTTTCTCTGGTCCTCCTTTTTCTTTTCACATATTTAAAAAATCTCTTTTTATTATCTCCTACAGACGTGGCCAGCTTCAACTCTAATTGGACTTTGGCCACACGAATTTTCTCCCCTCTCCTTTTTTTTTTTTTTTTTTTTTTTTTTTTTTTTCCAGCAGATTTAATGTTCACTTTAGTAAACTGAACACTTCATTCATCCTGAACACTTCGGGAAGTCAGAGGTGGGAAAGGTTAATTGCTGTGTTTTCAGGAGAAAAGTAATCATGACTGCCTTTTGCAAGGAGTTTGACCTCTCCCTGCAGGAGATGCAGAAACCATTCTGCCACTGTTGTAGATCCAGAGCACCCAGCAGAGCGTGCTGGTCAGTTTTCTGGGGTTTAGGCACCTCGTGCATCCTCTTTCTGGAGCTGGCCTGGTACACACTATGCTGACTCAGAACCATACTGTTCAAATAATGAAGCTGATGTTCTGCTTCCCCCACCCATTGTCTCAGGCAGTCAGAAGCTTTTCTCATAGAAAAGGATATTTTCCTGTCACCACAGCTACATTCATTAGCAAGAGCATGAGCAACCAGTGTCTTTTCAGTTCCTGGCGGACCATAGAATAAGCAGCCTCTTGGGGGCTGAATATTGAATCTCTCAAAGACTTCTGAATAAAGCAGTGGAAAAATGACCATCTCTTTTAAAGCTGCAATGTGTTCACAGAGACTACTCACTGACAACTGCAGACACTCCACTCCCTCTCTGAGCCCCACAACTGCCTCCATTATGCGCCTTATCCAAGTAGCTGCCAATCTCCAGTGCTGCATATCATCTCCGCCACCACAGTGCCGCCACTTTGTGTCTACCCAAGTCACGTGCTCCCAGCAGGGCAGGTGGTGAGCCACCAACTCCCAGTGCTGCCAGGGCCCTCGCCTCACTACCCACAGTGCCCACTCGCATCCTCCTGGCACCTTGCAGCCCCCTGGGACAGTTGAGTGGGGAGGGCTGGGCAGCAGCGGCCACGGTGCCTTAGCTTCCCCTCGCAGAAGTTGATGCTACAGGCAGCATCTGTCCTAACACCAAAGTGGCATTAAGATTCAATCTTTTAAAATTCATGGAAAATAAGTAGCAAACATCTTTCTTCATAGCATAGCCTATGCTGGATGTTGCTGTATTTATATTGGAGGTGTTAGCATGGTGGAGAGAAGATCTCTGGCAGAGGAAACTGTAGAGTTATTCTGATGGCAAAGAACCACAGAATATCCCAAGTTGGAAGGGACCCACAAGGATCATTAAGTTCAACTCCTGGCTTCACAAAGGACCACCCAAAAATAAAGCTATATGTCTGAGAGCACTGTCCAAATGCTTCTTGAGCTCTGGGCAGGCCTGGTGCCATGACCACTGCCCTGGGGAGCCTGTCCCAGTGCCCGACCACCCTCCGGGTGCAGAATCTTTCCCTAACCCCCAGCCTGACCCTCCCCTGTCCCAGCTCCATGCCGTTCCCTCGGGTCCTGTCGCTGTCCCCAGAGAGCAGAGCTCAGCGCCTGCCCCTCCACTCCCTTTGTGAGGGAGCTACAGGCTGCCATGAGGTCTCCCCTTGGCCTGCTCTGCTCTGAGCAAACAAAGGGACCTCAACTGCTCCTAATAGATCTTTCTTTCTAGATTCTTCACCATCTTTGTAGCCCTAAAAAATGAATTTCTCATAAGCATGGTGTCAGGTGCAAAAAACTCCGAGGATGCCTTCTGGGCATTTAAAATGTCTTTCATAACATTTATTCATCCAACTGGCAAGATTGGTTGTATCTTAAAAGGCTAGTACATTTAAGTTCCCTCCTTTTCGTTAATGGTTCTTGTTTCCTAAGAGCCACTTGGATTTCTAATGGGTATGAGGCTGAGCCGCAGGGGCAGCCATGGGAGAGGTCAGTTCCTAGCTTTGGAAATGGTTGGGGTAAGCAAAACCTTATGCAACAAGGCTCTGGACAAGGGCAACTTGTGAGACACCGCCATTTCCTCTGCAAATGTACTACCACAGCTGCTCCAATTATCTTTGATGAAAAAGTCTTTTGACCAGATAGGCTCTTCAGACCCAAAATCCTGAAATGAATCCACTTAAAGAAATGGGCAGAATATCAGCACAGTGACTGCAATAAATTCTTCAGTCTGAATAACGTGCAAGTTACAGAAGCCCTATATGAGTTTCACTCTGGCTCTATCCATTAAAAGCTGGTCTATTATTCTGCTATTGGACTGTGTGATGGAAAGTTCAGAAAAGCTGAGTTTTAGTTTTCCTGTTCAGTTTCTTGCTTGCTAGTCTCTGTGGCAATGACCCCCATTTAAAGTTAGTAAAGGACAAGATATATTAAGCTATTACGAAAACATTCTAAATGGTGCACTCAAAGAACTGACCAATTTATTTCATAAGTGGTTATAAGCTTGACAGAAAAGAATTTTAGTGAGAACTTGGTCTGTATTCATCCTGTTCTTGAATGATGAGTGCTAAGTAGAAGCCTACTAAAATCATGATTCAGTGTTAACAATCTTTTTTTCTGAAAAAGTAAAAGAACCTTGCCTATCAGCAGTGTTTCCTTCCTATAAAGCACACTGAATCATGGTGAGATGCATTTTTGATAACTGATTCTGCAGGGATTTTTTTTTTTTTTTTTTTTGGTAAGCTCAAGAGGAAGCTCAAGTTTTAATTGCTACATTTTTATTTATATTAATTCCATGCGTTTAAAAGGTTGCTCTGGCTGGAGTAGAAAGAAGGTTATTACACTATCAAGCATTTCTCCTGTAGGCTGACAAAAAGAAGCTGTCTCTTAACCTGATGGCAATGAAAGACAGCGAATGAATCATTGCTTGAGGAAACCAATTTATTTAGTCACTCTGTGTCACTGTTATTTATTACTTGTCAGCACATGCTGTTAGTTCAATTAAATATAAAAACCTGAAGTTCTCTTCCAGTCCTTCCCCCACCCCAATTTTTAAAAACACACAACAAACAAGAAAAATGACATGAATCTTTAGTGCTAAAGCAGAACCCTTTGGGTTTATTGTGCTTCTCTTGTTTTAATTAAGCTTTGTTTATTAAACTTCTGCAGCTAAAGTATGGGGATTATTAATCTTCTTCAGTAGCTAAAGATAAAAGTTAGCAGAGAGAGGACATTGTAAAACTACAGTTTAGAGTTCCCTACTGAGATATACATAAAAAAATGAAATGAAGTAGTGAGACAAAGTGTTGATTACAACATTTTGTCAATAAAAATAAAGGTAGCTGCAAACAGTAATCATTTTCTATCTTTTGCATATAAAGGAATAAGGAATGAAAACTCCTAATTTGTATATGTGGGCATATACATGTATAATATATAGTAGTTAGTAAGTTGAATATATATACATATATATGTATGTATGTATATATATTCAGCCCAGAATGCCAACTGTTTCAGACTTACCTAAAAGCCAACAGTATCCTGGGCTGCATCAGAAGCAGTATGGCCAGCAGGTCGAGGGAGGTGATTCCCCCTGACTGCTCTGCTCTCATGAGACCCCACCTGGAGTGCTGCATTCAGCTCTGGGACCCCCAGCACAAGAAAGACATGTATGTTTTAGAACGAGTCCAGGGAAGGGCCACAAGAATGGATCAAGGGGCTGAGCACCTCTCCTGCAAAGACAGGCTGAGGGAGTTGGGGTTGTTTAGACTAAAGAAGAGAAGAGCAGATTCTGAGGAGACCTCAGTGTGGCCTTCCAGTCCCTAAAAGGGGTCCTGCAAGAAAGATGGGAAGGGACTCTTTGTCAGGGAATGTAGTGATAGGACAAGGAGTAATGGTTTTAAACTACAAAAGGGCAGTTTTGGATTAGACATTAGGAATAAATTCTTTACTCTGAGGGCCATGAAGCCCTGAAACAGGTTGCTCAGAGAAGCTGTGGATGCCCCATCCCTGGAATTTTTTAATGGACAGGTCTTTGAGCAACCTGGTCTATTGGGAGGTGTCCCTGCCCATGGCAGAGGGTTAGAATTAGATGATCTTTAAAAGTCCCCTCCAACCCAAACCATTCTGTGATTCTATAACTAGTGGCCCAACAGCTGTTCTCCTCCTCTGTTTTTTATAGCTTGCCTTCCTGATAAGACTTTCAATATTAGTTTAGGCATATGGCAATGAAGTCACATATTTTCACATAGGTCCACTAAAAAGCATTTCAACCATTATCATTTTTGACATGCTATACTGTCATGAAATAACAAAAATCTTAGCAAATTTCATTTCTTAGTATATGTGCAGCCAGTGTTTTTATTAAGCATCCCAACACGGCAAGGATTAAAAGAACAGGTTTCACCACACTAGAATGATCTGAGCCTGTGGACAGAAATGGATGCATGCACAGCTTCACTATTTTTGCTACAGGACCAAGGTTCACCAACTGGAGATTAAGTCCATTATCTACCAACTTCTGTAACAGTTTATTTTGCAAAATGAACATCATGCCAATACATATATAAAGGCATACCCTTAAACATTGAAAACACAGAATTGCTGCAATGCTTACTAAACTTTTCCTGCAAAGCAGATAAAACCACCGCATTCCTGAAAGGCATGTGCAGATTAGATTAGTTAATGAAACAACTGATTAAGCTCTTGTATTGTGTTACCAGACACCAATATTTAGCAAGACTAATTTGAATGGCCTAAATACCTTTTTCTAAATGGCCTAAATATCTCATTTTAAATGGGCTATAGGTGAGAAAGATATTACCTGCCTTTACAATGCCAAGTGGCCCATTCTGTTCATTTTCCAATACTGCATCCTCTCTAGTTTCAGTATCTGTGTACACCAACATCCTGATGAGGTCTGGCAAATAAATTGGAGAAGATATTTAATCAAACAACCAGTCTTAATTGTGGTTGGGCAATTAAGCAGGCAGCTTCCTAAAAATATAGTTTAAGGAGTGCCTGTATTTGTAAGAGAGTAATCTCACTACACTGCAGTGATGTGAGATTCTCACATCACTGGTGCAGGCCAACCAAAGAAGTAGGACACTACACCAGAAACAGTGGGACATGCAGTATGTAGAAATTCCCCTTTACGGAAGAGAAAATGCTAATGTCACCAAATGTTGACAAAGAGCAACCTACCTGTTCCCACTTCCACCGAACTGAGTTGTTTGTCCTTACTCTCAAGTGCCACTTTAGGTCTGAAGTAACCAGGATTCACTCGTCTCAAGTCAGGACAAGTACACCTCTTCATCCTTAAATTTCAACATCTCATCTAAATATACACGTTACAAAATGTCCTTGCTCCTACCTTATATTTGTCTAAATTGCAAGTCATTCCCCTTTACTATTCTGTTCCCATCCCTTTTTATGCAGGGAAAAAATGTGCTTAGAAGTTGTTTATACAGCTCTGGTTGTGCTCTTGGTATATCGCTCTCTGAAACTGACATTGTTAAAGCAATACAGCCCCCTAGCGTGGACACGATTGAAAAGTTTTACTTCCATACCATTATGAGATGCTAGCTTTGTGCAGACTACATATGGTACCAATTATAATGCCTCTACTTAAAAAACATATCAATTATCAGTAGCACATAGATGGGAAATTTAATAACTAAAGTAGTTTTATTTTGGAGCAGTTTAATTACCATTTTTTTGGGTGAAGATCTGTATCACCTCCACAAGACAGAATTTAATTGCAGATTTTAATTCTGATGCCTCAGATTTCAAGTGGAAGATGCTGGACTGGCTATCACATTTCTGTCATTCAATCAGCACTGTTTTCAGCAGTTGTATTTTCACCCAAGTACAGCACTGTTAACCCCCAAATCCCAAATCCGTATTTAATAAAAGTTTTCCAGCAGCAGGGTCCATTATGCAGCCCCTACTCTCCTTCCACTTTCAAGCCACTCGTTCCCAAGTGTCAACATAGCAAATTGTATTAGCATGCTGATCCAGGCGGGGAGGAGCAAAAACCACAGGATATCCTGGTTCGAGCAGCTTTCCGTGTACCCATGCCAACACTAGTGCCATGTAGTGGTGTGGCAGTGAGTAGACACAAGGAGACAGCCACAGAGAAGCAACTAAAATGCCTTCCTAGCCACCTCATAAGCATTCATTCTTCACCAATATTCAGTGTCTTTCCCAATATTCGATTTCGGCCTGTCTTATAGGAAGAAAATATATTCTCTCAAAGCTTTAACATTTTTTGACTAACCTAACTTTTCTGTTAATGTCTCTCATCCTCTGTTCCTTTGATGACCTTTGAAGCCTGCAGTTGTTCCACTTCCAGTAGGTGTTTCCAAAGCAGACATGCAGAACTGCACACAGTATTCCAGGGAAATAAAGGTGGAATTTTGTAAATAAAATTAGGTTGAGTGGAGTGAGAAAATGGAAGGTAGGAAGATCACAGATTCAACACTTCACTGTTACAATTCAAGAGCAACTTTCAGAACCATGAGAGACAAAAGACAAAAATTCATCTTTGAACCTGACAATGAAGACAGATCTCATGAAAAATGACATTTTTTCCACATGATTAAGAAAGCAATGGTGTACTGTATGAGCACGAATTTTTTAACAGAGATGATTACTTGTGCTCCACAATTTAACAATAGCGCAGTATTTACAGCTATGGTTTTGAGTCTTTCCCTCTCTAACTAGAGTCAGAGTGATTAACTGGTATATGGCTAAAACATTTTACAAGCTTCAGATTTTTCTTAATCTTTTATCTATCCTGTTTGCATATTTTAATATTAATGACAAGAAAGGACCATAAAACATGAGACAACAACAAAAAAAAAAAAAACTGCAGCATTTTAACTTTTAAATTTTGTTGTACAGAAGGTATGCTTTTTTTCTCTCCACAGATTGCAGATTGACTTAGCAATAAACATAAAGCTTTGTATTACTGAGAATAAATTGCAGGACTTCATAATCAGCTTTTAATCTGGTGCTTTTGTTCCCAAAGTTGCGTTGTTCTTTGTGTCACTGCATGAATTAACCACCTCATCTCCCTTTCTTATTAAAGAATCTATTTCACAATTCCTCTTTAACTACCTTCTGTGAAAAGGGCATGTCTACCTACTTCAATGATCCCATAAAGCTAAATCACTGCTTATAAATTTAAGATGGGCACGTAAAATGCCATATAACTTATTCACAGGCACAAAGCCTTTCTTCATTTAGTGTTTTACAGAAAACCCTTGATTTGCTGTATCCATAGATGAAAACGAAGTAATTTAGTTAAGACTACCAGTTTTGTTGACTAACATTAAAAACTAATAGCAATAACCAAGCAAAGACATATGGATCTTTGTAGATCGGAATGTGCAAAGATTCAGCTGGCAGAGATGTGTTGTCACGTTAGAGGGTTCTTAAGTGGTGACTGCTTTTTCTAAAACATCCTCCCACAAACACAGACAGTGATGCAGAGGGGTATTTTCCAGCTACCCAGCTCGGTGAGATTCATAGTACAGTTATGTACTATTCATGTTTAATATGACATTTCAACAGCACCAAGTTAGAACAGAAATATCTTAAATCATCCACATGGATGATTTGATATCTGATGTGCTACCCTTTTATCTGCTTAGAAGCAACTTGAACTCAGCGATCAAAGCTTTCATTCACCATCATTAATAATTATAACCATTTTAAACAGCAAAGAAAATATTTTATGGCATATAATTTTAAAAATATATGTAATGCATGGCTCCAAGTAACAGGCAAAATATTTTTCTGAGGGAGCAACTACTGTAATAAAAAGAGTTAAAAACAGTGCTATTTTTTTTTTCCCTCAGGAAATGCCTATGATTTGTCTCTCAAAAGTGGCATCTTCAAGTCTAATTATTATTCTCAGTGACATAACCACAAAAGTAACATCAAAGCCTGTTAACAGGAATAATAGATACTTTCGGTTTTCTCGAGAGTCATGTGTTTTTATTTACCTCATACAAATCAGCCCTCCTCCTCCAAAACACACAGTGCTTCATCTATTAGGACAGCCAAAAATAATTAGAATATATTTATATTTGAGGCCAGAATATAATATTATATAATATAAAGGATTTTTCTGCTTATGCTGACCAATATCCAGTATATATTTGGCCAATTGATTGATCAAAATCCAGTAAAATTAATATTTCATTAATAATTAATGACTACATTTTACATACAAATTGTCTCTTCCTCCAAGTGAAGTAGATTTACTTTTAAAGGAAAAAGAATCAGGTATTTAGAAGCAAACAAAACAGCTGTGTAAGATGTAGTTTAAATATACCGTTGTTTGTTTTTTTAACTGTGCACTGATGTTTGCTGTGTACATAATTAGTGCAGAAACCCATATAATTTAGTTGATCTGTTTTTAATCTAAGCAACAATAGTACAATATCCTAAAAATTAATTAGCACTTGTGCAATCAATCACATGAAGTCTGTCTGAATATACACACACACACACACAATTTGTAAACAGCTTAATTTAATTTTCTTGGAATCCTTCTCTTTTAATTTCAAATTTAACTGAGCTGTAATTACACACCTCCATCATGTGCATGGCAAACCTGTTTCATCTTTGTCACACTACATATTAAAAAATTTAGCATATGCAATTTCTTGATACAGATCACATGTTGAAATAACAACCTTTGACAGTTCAACACACTACAAAGGGATCTTTTAAAGATACCCTGGAAAAAAAAGGCATGAAAATGAAGCTCAATTCAGAAACAGTCACCTCCAACAACTAGCCAGGAAACCTGTGTTCTAATTTATCATTACTTTAAAATTACAGCAGTACTTCCTCACTTGCAAACAACCGCAAATGGATCATTCTGCAGCATCACTGTATGAAAGCCATACATTTGACTGCCTCAGCCCTTCTGGTGATGTGTGAAACCGAGTTCGGCTTAAAGTTGATCTACATTTCGCCTTCAAAAGAATTCTGCATGAAGTAAGCTTTAGCTGTTCAGTGATTGCCAGAAGTACATTGGAGCCACAGGAGTTTGCAGTCAGCAAGGAATCAACTCTGCAGGTGAAAGGGTAAATTAGTGATGAAACCATAGGTGTTAAAGAGATCCAGTAGAAAAGGAAGGAAAGATACAAGTCTAGAAGCATTTGTTCTGTCAATCAACTGTATTGTCCATTTTTCTTCAATATTAAAAACTGATTTTTGTTTATTCATATAGCTTGGAATTTTATAAGCCTCATCAATACAATGGCAGGTTGCAGAACTGGCAAATGAACCTTGAAATGAAAGAAGAGAGGCTAAAAATAAGTATCAAGTTTTGCTACTGATTGACATGTATAGGGTTGTATAGGGCAACTAGGATGTGAATGTCCTTGCAGGTGAGATTTCTCAGTTTCCACAGGAGGCAAAGGGAGGAATTCAGTGCCTTAAGGACAGGGGTTATCTATACACAGCAGCAGTAAAACTTCTTGCCACAGTCCATGTGGCAGTTCCATAAGTCTGTGTCTTTACAGTCAAAGAAGACAGAACACAGTCTTCCCAACTATCTTTCTCCCATTATCTGCTTTTGTTTCTCTCCTCGAATAAATCACAGGTTTCCCAAACAGCTAGATGACATCTACTGAAGACAACACATATTCCAAGGCAGTTATCTGTTGAACTGGATGCATACATATTTATTTATTTACTTTTTCTAATTTGTGTCTTCTGATTTCTAAAAAATAATAGAAAAATGTTGCTGTGGGTAAGTGATTACAGTCAGGTATAATTTACTCAGGTTACTGCCATCGTTTACTGAATGCAACCATACTTCTCTCAGCTGTATTTAATGAGAGGTGTAGTTCATAACCAAATTTATGCTGCATTATGTTACTACCATTTTACTCTCTACACTGTTGATGCTAGAGAAAATCAATTGTACTTTAAGAGATCTGTAAGAAACTTGCTACTAAAGACAGTGTACTTGACCATCAACAAAACTGAGAAAAAAGTGGAAAAGGGGGAAAGGAAAGGGGAAAAGGCAGAAGTGAAAGGGGGGAGGGAGAAAAGGAAAAGAATTATAAACCTTGCAGGATAGTTAAGAATGTACTCATTATGACAACCTCTGCTGTAATAATAATCTCCACAAATTACTCTTAAATATCTATGGCACTATTACAAATTATCTAATTTGCTTTCCAAGTTACAATCAAAGGAAAATCACATGTTACAACATCATTTTACTTACCAAGAACCACAATCACAAACCTCATACTGTAATAAAAATTGATTTATGTTTATATGTAAACACACACATTTAAAAAAGAATTTTATGAGCAGCCAAGTAGGAAAATAGCACTACTCAACAGAACCAGAATTTTTGTAATTATTTCAGGGAATGATAGGAGGAAAAGTTTTCATTCTATAATACAAATTACTTAAAAATAAATACCTTCAAAATGAAAAAATGTAGAATTATGATTTTGAAACTGTATTTAAAATTATACATAAGTGCCTTTTCTAACAAGCATTTACTCTGAAATTATGTAGATAATACTATTTACAGAGGACATGAAATGACAAACAGTTAAATACTAAACATTTAGGGACTTCTAAGTAATCCAATCTACCACGTTGTACTAAATATTATACCAAATATTCAACAACAACAAAAAAAAGCTTCATAACCAAGAAAAAACTCCATTTTCTTTATTTCAGTTGTGACACAGAAGACAAACAGTGGAGGAGAGTAACAATTAGACGACCAGCAGTATAAAAACACTGGTATTTGTCACTTTCAGGCACTTTCTCAGAAAATAAGTTTAACTGTTTATTTAAAAAAAAAAAAAAACTAACAAATTAGCTTTTTCAAAATTAACCATGCTTTTAACTTTCTCAAAATGAATCATCGTTCAACTTAACTAGAACATTTACATTACTGTGAGCTGGGCCTCAAGGAGAAATAAGCATCTGAGAGCACCTTGCAGAATGCTGAAGGCTGTCACACCACAAAAGACTCTTCAAAATGGCATTTTAAAAGAAGCGTATATAAATCAAGTTTCTCAAGTAGTTCAGAAGTTGCTAATAAATAAAATAACTGGTTAATTTCTAACCATGGGGTTATAACGAGCTTGATTTTTCTAACCTGTCCTGAAGGCACCAGGTTCACAGCATAGCTCTGTACATTGTACCTCCTCGAGGAGGTAACACAGCAAAGACACTGCTCAGTGCAGCATCAAACCAGCCCATCTGTGCCAGCAATGGAAGCAGCACACCAAAGGCAATGAAAACTACGATCAATGGCTTAAGCCACAGGTCGGGATACACAGTAAGAGTCTGAATGAGGAATGTCATACCCAACCCAAATATACTTTAGCGCTGAAGAGAAAAGATACAATGTTCTTCAAAACATACTGAAGCTTTAATCTGAACAACCTCAGGGTTGTTTTTTTACATCTCCAGCTTTCATCAGAGCCTTAATAGCTCTGGCCCTCATCTCGAGCTCCAGGAGCTCCAGCTGCTGTGCTGATGGCTGAACATCTTCCGAGGGAGGAACAGCTACGCCTTCCGTTTTGGACTCCTTTGGGCTAGATTCTGCCAGCCCCAGTATCTCATTCACGCTTTTCTCAATGTCCTTCTGAAGGTCATCTATCTGACCGGCTCCACTTCTGCTGGTGTTTTCTTGCACATCTGAGCTGTCGTCTTCATTGCACGGACCTTCTATATCACTATCATATGCATCTGCATTTATGCTGAGGACATCGCTATCTTCTCCTTTGCCTGTAACACAAATGTAACAATCATATAATGACCTAACTGAACAATTTTTCTCTCAATTTACAAAATCACTTCTGCTTAAAGCACTTCTCTGTAGATTAAGGGTGGCAAAGAGATCTGTGAATTTGAGACAACTAATTCCTCCTCTTTTTCTTCTCCATCTTTTAAGGCTGATCTAATTTAGACAAGTGTTAATGCATTTTTATGCCAATTTAGAAGAACATACAGTATTGCAAAGCTGTAGTACCGGGAAAATTTATTCCATCATATGGAGTTACATGATCTATTTTCCCCAATTAAAAAGCCATAAGGTTTTATATCACAAGGAAGTTTCTGCAGTGCAGAATTGGTTATTGTTATCTTTAAAGTAAGCTTAGTTTTCAAAATGCAATTATAAGAACACTTTAAAACTATTTTACTTATTTTAAAAGAAATGGGACACTATGTCAAGCAGAATACTGAAGACTAATAGAAAATCCTATTACAGTGTAACTATTCAGAATCTATCATACAACTATTTCAGACATATTTAACTCACGTCAGTAAAAATGGAAAGTTACAGTATTGGCTTTTAACACTGGCAAAAAGTTGGGAGTTTACTAAGAAGAGCAATTAGATGAGGCAGTGCTGTAAGATAAAAGCCAAACTCCGTCAGAGCTCAAGTAACTGATCTTACAATTTGGCTATAGAGAGACTACTGCTTGTGACACCTTGGCCTCAAAAATTATTAGTGCATGGCCAACCTCTGTATCTTTTGAAACTTACCATTCATTGCTTCAAATAAAGAATTTATAACCAAATGATGATAAAGTTACTGCCTTTAAAGGCTTTATAATTGCACCACTGTCCAGAAGTACAGCTGTGTTCCTTGTTAATTAATATTGAAGGCTTACAGTTAAAGACCAGTATTTTTGAAATAAGTATAATTTCGTATCGTAAATATTTGAAGAAAGTTTGCATTCCTGTGTAAGCTACTGTAAGCCATAATGATCCTTTATATAGAAAAAATATTTAATAAACATCAAGACAGTACTGCAAACATGTTTTTTTGTTTTTTTTTTTCTTTTAAACACACCGTGAAGGTTGTCAAACACTGGCACAGATTGTCCAGAAAGGCAGTGGAGTCTCCATCCTTGGAGACACTCAAGATGCAGCTGCGTAGGATCCTTAGCAGCCTGCTCTTGCTGACCTTGCTTAAGTATGGGGATTAACTATGACTTAGGATAACATTTAAGTCCCTATTCTGGAATATTGCACATTACCCTGCCAGAGAATTCACTCCTGATTCAGGGTGTTGCACCATCATCAGCGATGACCCTCCAGCACTTCATAACACTGTTTACAGTACACAACTGCAAAAACTGCCCACCGTGCTTCAGAATACATCAGATGTGGGAAATACACAGCTAATGTGTGCAGCATCTCCAACATCCTAATCAAAACTGTTAAGAAAGTATCCAGCTCTGGGAAATGCAGTATTAGCCACATAAATAAAGTTTACATAGAATTTTTGGTCTTCAATTTCTGTAAAATAAATTACAATTCACAAGCCTAAAGCACAAATGATTCTGAAGCTATATAAAATCCTCACAGCGGTGTGTAAAAAATACTCATATGAGATGTGCATACCAGAGCCTTCTTCAATCTTAAGTGTTTTTGCCATGTTTCTACTGTAACAGTAGCTTCAAGGTTAGTATTTCAATTTCAGATGCAGTCTGACCCATTTCTTATACTAAAAAATCAACTTTGTACACTATCTTCTCAACTCTGCCCTGCAAGATACAAAATACGTGAAAGATCAGAAGTAATGAGAATCAACAGGATAAGGAAATGGAAATACATGTACTTCTGTCTTGCATCAGTCAGTATTTACCTAACATGCTGCTCAACAGGACAGCATTTCCATGGATCAAAAACCAGGCACGTCAATGGCTCTCAACTCAATACATGAAAGTTACCTCCTGAATATGTTCATATTACCTAATTCAATGCCAAAGGTAAACTGACTTTGTACCAGGCCTGGCTGGACAGGTGTCCATTTTCTTCACAGATGCCCCTACGGTGCTATGTTTTGAATTGGATATCAAAAGTGTGTTGATAACACACCGTTGTCTTGACTACTGCTGAAAGTGCTTGCCAAGCCTTGAGGCTTTCTCTGCTTCTCACTCTGACCCCATAGCAAGTAGGTTAAAGATAGGCAAGAGGTTGGGAGATAAATAGAGCCAAGGCAGCTGACCCGAACTGACCAAAGGGATATCCCATATTATATGACATCATGCTCAGCAATAAAAGTTAGAGAAAAGAAAGAGGAAGGGGTGATCTGCACAGTTATAGCATTTGTGTTCCGTAGCTGTTATGCATGCTGAGGCTCTGCTTTCTAGGACATGGCTAAAAATTTGTCTGTCAATGGGAAGTAGTGAGTAAATTCCTCATTTTGCATTCCTTGTGCATGCAGCTTTCCTTTACATATTACAATGTCTTTATCTTGACCCAAGAGTTCTTCTTGCTTTTGTTCTTCCAATTCTCTCCCCTGTGCCACTGGGGGAGGAGTAATTGAGCTGCTCTGCGGTGTTTAGCTGATAGCTGGGGTCAACCCATCATAAAACTCTGTGTGGTACTGGTAAGATATTAAACAAACAAGTCATTTAAAGCAGCCTTGGGTTCCATTCAGAATTCAGGCCTGCCAAAACTGCATAATATACAGTATTCATACATGTCTATTTGCCTACAAATGTTGTTTAATTAGCTGGTGGGCTTCATTTCCCTTCTTTTTCACTTTTAATTTTACCCAGTAATAAAGCTCTTGCTTGGCATTTCTCATTACCTTTTTCATTTTGATAACTTACTTTTTCTTTCAGCTACATTTGTGAAATTCATTCTAACATGCTTTATTCTTTTTTTTTTTTTTTAACCCCTTTTGTTTAACCCCTCAATCTGTTTTTTCCCACAGCATCATGAGCTGCAGAAGAAGGATTAGACTTACATTTTATCATTTATATTGATATTCTCATAAACTCTTTAAAGGTAGCACCTTCAGTGAAGTCACTATTATAGCCCTAAGCCATCATGATACTCTGGTTGATAAAGTCATAAAAAACAACAGTGAAAGAATCACCGGGAACAGTCATTAATTCCCTTTGATAATACAAAAGTGGAAGAGATCTGCAGAAATCTGTCAGGTCTAAGGCTACTCTATATACACCAGGCAACACTTACATCTGCTCCTGAAAGTTATTATGTTGTTACAATTCCCTTCTCCGTTTAATTCCCCTCACTAAATACCTCTTAAAAAAACACCCTTCATACAGTTCTTACAGGGGAGATATCTTTAAAGAGAGCATTCTGAATTGTAAAATAGGAGTTGCAGGAACCACATAATGCTATGTGGTTTCTTGCTTCACAGAAGAAAAATATAGCTTATAAGAATTTGCAACATTCTCTGATAGGAAAAGCTATTTCTGATGTTACTAAATAGATATAGTCCAAATGAAAATAGACTGAGACAGAAACGCCTACAATTTGGTGCTTCGTCTACAAAATAATACTGGCAGTCGTTATATGGTGTTGTTTTAATGATTGGAATAAAACAAATACTGCTGCTGGTTAAAGAAACAGTTTCCTTACACAACAGTTACTCAAATGAGTACCACTAACTTGCCTACTTTTGTATTTTCTATTCTTCCAATATTGTAGTACCTGAGTGTCTCACCCACTGCACTTTGCATTTAAAAAGAAAAAACACACAAGACAAAACTTTCCCTCTTATAGATCCGAAGAGTTGAGTACTTCTACTCTGCTTTTACACTACAAAATGCACCAGTCATCAGGAGTAGTGGGTGTTAAGCACCATTCCCAGAGACCTCAGCTCGGCACAATCAAAACAACCTATCACATATCAAGACTGAATACAATGATTAAATTACAAGCAGTTCTTTGGCAAACAGTTATTACAGCGGATTTCCATGAATGTCAAAACAGAGTACTCTTAAGATCATTTCAACACAAAGTAAAACTGAATCTCAAAGAATTCAGCAAACAGCAATGGCAGTACTAGCAATCACCTACAGATCAAGATACTGAAAGAACTGAAGTTCTTCAGCTGATAAACTAGAAGAGAAAAGCCAAATGAACCTTGCAAGATCATTCAGTCATGTTCTGGAAGCTAAATTACCAAACTCTGAAGAGCTATTGTTTGCTTCTATCCACAAAAACCTCCAGACTTAAAGTGCTGAGAAGCCAAATTTTCTACAATGTCTTCTTCAGTGTTCCTTTCTACTTTCATGGAATTGGGCCCAAGGGAGAGGTTGAAACCATTCATCAAGTGATTTCTCTGAGGATGCATCTCTGTGACTGCAGGTACGGCTCATGAGTTAGTAGTTATCTTGAACTAGTCACTGTCCAACATCATTCTAGTGGGAAGTGTCCTTGCTCGTGGCAAGGGGGTCAAAATTGGATGATCTTTAAGGTCCTTTCCAACCCAAACCATTCCATGTTTCTATGATTAAGAGAGCAAAGTTTCATCTTTCTCCACTACATACCTTGTTTTGATTCCTGACCTTCCAGTTTGTTGTCGTCTCTTAAGGAAGAAGTAGAGTCTATACTGTTGTCCTGCCTGGAAACAAATGACACCACATCTTAATCTACATCTTTACAACTTAAGAGGATTTTTCAAAGAAACATTAACTAAAAAGAAAATATGTGGTGGCAGGGCAATAGGAATGTGCTGTCTCTAAGCATTTGAGAATGAGCTTTTCTTTGCTTTCCCTAGTAACCTGCAAGAATGAAGTAATTATTTCAATACACCCCTTAGAATACCAATCTTCACTGATAGGCTCTCCCTAGAAGCTTGTCTCTAAAGCTCAGAATAAATGGTCACGGAGTTAAATATTTTGAAAAACTACTGTTTCAGTTGCACTCAAATACTCTTTCCTTTTGAAATTAAGAAGCTATTTTCATGAAGTTATTGTCACCCTACCACCACCCACCTTTTCTACATCACAATCTCATGTTTTCACTAAGGGCTGCTTTTTAAAAGGAAATGCAACTTAACCTTTAAGTTGTATTCAACATCCATGTTTATTTCTTCAATTTAAGGATTTCTACCCTTGACCTGTAAGGTTTCACCTGCTTTACACCTGGGATAAGGAAAAGGTACTTCTGTGAAATGTTCATGTCCTTCATACATTTTGTACACACTACTTGGACAAATTGTGAAAATACTGTGAAATATACAGGGCAAATAAAGGACAGCCCTCAGAGAAGGACCTAGACTCAGAGAAAAACTTCAATTACCATGTTTAGCAAGCATTTTGACAGTAGTATTGCCAATTTCCTACCCAGAACGTCATTGTGGCATTGATTTCTTACAAGTTAACATGCAACCACCCTGCCCGTTGGAGCTAAACAGCACTATAAAAACGATAGCAAGATTCTGGTATCACAGATTTAAATGTAATGATTTTAACAACTTGTCAGTAATGGCCTGAAGGCCTCTTCTGTAATTGAATACAGATCTGTTTTCTCCAGGCTCTCAAGGATGTTTGGTGTGTGCTTTTTTTTTTTTCCAGGTGTCCAACGACCATGTCGGGAGGGAGAACACCATTATACTTCTTGACGACTTGATCTGAGAGACGGAGTTATTTTGATGGCTATTTCCTTTCCTATGGTAGTAGAGGTTACAAATCAATTGACCTTGTTTCTCCCACGTTTGCACCCAGTGCAATATAAATGTGTATAGAATAGTGCAATAATTAAGGAGAACGTGCCCACAGAAAAGAGGTACACAACACATGAAGAAATATTTTAAGTGTTCCTCACTTTAAATAAGGAACCCCCAAAACAAATTTACTGCTCAATATTATTTTAATAAAATTTGAATAGATTATTTACTGCAATGCATTTTTCTCAAAACATCTCAGTAGTACGTATCCTTAAAATTTGCTTTCCTGCTTAGTCAACTCAGGAAGTATTTTCCCAATTCTTTCATTTCTGATAGACTTTCCATTCCCAGGCTGGACTGAATGCAAACTACATGTTCAAATAGGTATGCTGAACATGAAGTTCTATATACTCGCTAACCCCTTCACAAAATCATTTAAACTTTGCCTCTTCACAAATAGTTGCTCATTTATTTTCTATTTGAGTCATCAATCTTGTACCACAAAGGCCACAGGTGTTGCAAGATTGATTACAGCCCTCACATGCTAGATGTAAAATAAGCCGAGGAATTCTACAAATAAATTAGTTTTGCTCTATGTGACAGTTTAGACATGTTAACCAGAGTCTCAAACTTCTCAGTGTAACAACATGACATTGCCATTTATTAAGTGGAGCAGCAAAGGATAGGCAGCAAGGAAAAGTTTTGCACACATAAAGTTAGAGATAACTGAGACCCATCACAATTACCAGTCCCGTGAGCCTGTGGAGTTTAGAGTGGGGGAAATCACAGAATGGTTTGGGTTGTAAGGGACCTGGAAGATCATCTAGCCCCAACCATTCCTGTCAGCACCCAGTGTCAGCTCCAGGCTGCAGCTGGGAACCAAAGCTTGAATGGTGCAACACTTCGAAGCAGTGTCACAGCTCCTGGGGAGTAACATTTCCCCTCCTACCTTCACTCCATTATTGGGAGGGATTAGGCCAGATGTCAGCACAGACTACCAGTTAAACCTGCCCATGATGCTGTCACAGAACACCTTCCCAGAAATTTCAGGTTTTGTTCTCCTGTCACCTACTGAGCCAAAGCTGAGGCTCATCGTACTCCGTTGTGTTCTCCTGTCTGTGCTTTTAAAGATCTGGGGAGGAGAAGGATGTTATTAACCTGACCAGCACAGGGGGATCACCCTGCCCAAGTTGCTCTGAGGGCTGTCAAAGGAAAGCAGCAGCCTGTTTGCCAGGAGAGAAAACAACTAAGGGCAGTCAGCTAGAGAAGTCACCTTAGAGACTGAAGGGAGTTACTGCCCACAGCAGCATGGGGCTCGTTACAGTATGCTGGGGAAGAACATTTCAGGATTGTGTAAAACTTACTTGGGGATATGTTTAAGGGTGTGGTAATATGCAGGGCATTATCAGATGTTTAGAGGAAGGACCAAGGATGGTAAAAGGGACAGACTTAGGTAGACTGTTGAAGAACAAGCATAGGGAAAACAGAGAAAAAATAAGACAAAATCAGTCAGATGAATATAAACAGGTTGCTGGTCAGCACACTTGTCTTGCAATGCCCTGCACCTGGTCACCAGTCTGCCCTGCCTTCTTGTGGAACTCCACAGCTAACCATTCCTCCAAACGAGAGGTCTGTGTGTGCCTAAGAGCCAGCAGCTGCAGAGAGGACCACAGGTGACAGGGGCCTGCAATACTGTGCTGCCAGAGAATAGACAGCATGGAAAATGTGCACGCCTCCTCAGGGAAGTTCGGTGTCGTGCATCAGTGTGCAGCAAACCTCAGGCAAGTTTAGCTATTAAGTAGGATGAGATATCTGAGAGTCAGGTGCCAAAGAAACTGCAAGATTAGAGGCCAAATTCCAGAGAGACCAGGGTCTGCAAGTACTTGAATCAAAGGACCGTAGATCTGCCAGTTCCCCAGCAGATAAAGAGTCAAGGAGTCACCTACTTGGGACAACACAGGTCTGGACCAGCTACTGGAAAGGTCTGTGTGTACACAAGGAGGTCAGAGCAAGCAGCTGGAGTGGGGCTGCAAACCTTGCAGACTTGAACACCTTAGTGTCAGCAACTACAGGGACATGTTGGCCACAGACCAGCTACTGGCCAACACAATCAGGTTGTGATGCCCCCATAACACCTGCTTATCACCAACAGCAAAAGCTGCTTAGGCTCCTCATGCCCCATCCTCTCCCCCCACAAACACACATTCTTCATCCTTTTGAACTGAGCAGTCACCTCTGCACTGGACAGCAACACGTCTTTTAGCAATGCGTTACTGTCTGACCTTGCACAAGAATTTTCAGGAGGAAAGAATACAAGTTTCACATCCTTGATACCACAAGGAGCTCTGAAGCCAAATTTCATCAGGTATTAAAATCACTCATTTGACAGAAAACTCATTGACTTCTTTGGTTCAAAGAAATGGCTGTGAAGTTACATATACCCACTTCAAAAGCTACATAAAAAACTAATTCTGAATTGGAATTCACACATCAAAAATTGTTGTAAAGTTTCTTCATGCTATCTTGACAGTATCACTGATTATAGTAGAGATATTCTTATAAAGATTACCTACTGTCAGAAAGAAATTATTGGATCCCCAAAGTACTTTTACAGCACATTTTATATTTTGCTGTTGCTTTTCCAGAATTGGCTGGATTGGACCGTATTACTTGTGACCTGTCACCGTTTCATAAGTAGGCTTTCTGCACCATCTTGTGGCCAAGTAGATGCAGTTCAACTCATAGTTCAATTTCATTCTCAGTTTGTTAATCTTACTTTGTTTATTTACAGGAAATATTTTTACAAATTATCTATACTGAGGCACAGATTTAAGAAAGGGCAGCACAAAATCATGTCACCAAATGATGGGAGCAGAAGATATGTTAATCTAAAAGTAAGGCATAGTATATAAATTTAAAATCCATTTCATGCATATTAATTTTTCAAAGCAAAAAGTCATTTGTTCACATTATACATGTGAACATACCACTGTAAATTGTAATAGTATGTCTCTTCTTTTAATACATGTTTTTCTTACTACTGCCAATAATTTACTTTCAGTCCTTCAGGTTATTTAAATAGCCACCTAAGGGAACTTGAAAGACACAGTTTAAGCACCTACTTATAGCTTATGAATAAGATGCCTACCTGTTTTTTTCAGGACATTAATTAGCTAAATCCTTTCAATTAAATGTCTACCATTCAGCTGGAAAACTTGACATAAATCAATTCTCTTGTTTTAATGGTACTCCACTGCAGACTAACACCGATATATGAAAATTACTGTTAAACAATCTATACAGAGCTCACAAATGACCTAGCTCATCTATTATAGCAGCCTTTTCCAGTTTTGGCAAACATAGACCCTGATACTGCTGTTTTTCTGCCTGCTTATTTCAGAATTCATAGCATTTAACTCTGAAGAAGCTGGTGACAAAATAACAGAGCATTTTACGTGATGATGCAAACAGCTGAAGCTTTTTCAGAGACGAACTTTTAGAAAAAAAAACTCAAGACTTTTGTTTTTAGTTAAAGAACATGTCTAAACTGTAGCTCTGAAACACTCTGAACTCACAAAATTGCCTTACAGAAATCTAGCAGCATTGAACCTCCCATACCTCTTTAAGATGTGAAATATTATACGCATTTTGCAAGAGTAAACATCTTTTGAATTAGATCTTTAAAAAAAAAAACATAAAATTCCTCCAAAGTCCTGGGATGTTTTTGATGGTTTCCTTAGTAAACAAGGCTTTCTTCTAATTTAATTCACAAGTTCACTTGCAAAGCACCAATCATCATCAAAGGGACTCATTTATATAAAGAGTATTTTATATTGTTATTTTATACTTTAAATAGCCAGCAGAGGGTAAAAATCAAAAGGCAAAATTAGTTTACACAAAAGTGCGTACTGACATCATTCACAGACCGCGCAAGAATGCAAAGGAGGGAATACGGTCACAAATGAGTTCCAAATGGAACCCAAGAAGAAAAAGCGTCACAGGGTATTAAACCTGTATCACATGAGAAAAACTGAAGCATCACTCATCTTAGTATCTATCACTCCACTTTCTACAATATTTGTGTTTTCACAAACCTGGTATATGATGAGATGTGATCAAAGAAAATGACTTCATTCGATAATTTCATAATTTGTTCTGAGCCAAAGAAATGAGGTCTCTGTTGAATCAAATATACTGACCAGCACACAAAATCTGGATTACTATCATTGTCTTTCTGTTTCATAAATCTAGATGAACTCACCGAATTAGCAGCTAACTGATACCTTAATCAGCCCTACACTCCTGTAAGGCCACTGTGTTTCAAAAGGCTTGTTAAGTTTATGCACGGAATCTGTGGGCCAGCTGCAGACAGGTCAGCAACCAAACCAGAAAAAGCTTTTGGCTTTCCTACATGCTTTTTGTTTGCTACAGTCACATTTAGACCCAAAATTTGACACATTTTGGGTGATAACTATTAGCATTCTTTTCCCCCTCAACTACTTCTGTAAAGACCGTCTTTATTAAAGGAGTGACTTAATAATACACTACACAAAAGTTGTCTTTTTTAAAAAAACAAACAAACAAACAAGAAAGTATTTTAAGAAAAGGTTAAAAATGTTGGCCTTTGCAAAACTGACAGATGTCAGCTTAAGAATGAGCAGCTAGAAACCTCTGTACTTCAAACTCTAAACATTAATATAACATTCCCAGCAGGAAAGATGGGAACAGGCAAGCGTCAGCACTGCTTCAGCTGGGACAGGAATGGTGGACCAGAAACAAGGATGCAAGGAACACGATACATCTCAGCTGAACTCAAAACACTCTTTACAAAGTTCATGGATTTCACTGGGAGGGGTTTTGTTCAACCTGCTCTAGTGAATCCTCTAGTGAAGAGGATTAACCTAAATCACATTACCTCACTTCCGGCTGCGGGCAAGGATTGTGCATATGTTCAATTATCACAAATTAACTGATGGGCAATAATGCCAGTGTAAATTTCAGTGATGTGCTTATGAAACATCTGATGTTATCAAATAACTAGGCCACGTAACTGCAATGCTTCCTAGCAGTAACAGCTCATTGTCATTCTACCAAAAAAAAAAAACATATGATTAAGGATATAGCAGAGGTCTTTCAGTGCTACAGTTGATCAGTTCTCATGAAAAATTCCAGTATCATTCAATATTTTAAAATTAAGCTTTGAACTGTTTTCTTTTACTCACTGACTGACAGATTCACCTCCAGTCTTGTCTCCTCCATCTCCATCCTCGTCAGTATCAGAATCAGCTCCACTCTTGCCTAGATGTACACAATTTCAAACATGCAAATTTAGGCATCTAGTACAATTAGTGCTACATAGTTAGCCTTATTTTTTAATGATTAACTCTACTGAGATCAGAAAAGGGTTTTCTCCCCAGTTCAAACAGATGTTCTAAGAATCAGACTTACACAGAATCAAAAAGATTATTCTTGAGATGCCTGCTAGCCACACAGTTGCCATTTTTCAGTTACATTATATTATGGAAAAACAGAGGATAAATACTGCTACTGCAATATTATAGGCACTAAAAATAAAGCACAGGAGACAAGTAATAGAAGGTACTCTCTACCACTCAAGATTCAAATGGCTCCACTTAATTGAGGAGACAGCAATTTGTTTACAAATGAATTCTATGGCCCTTAAATACCAAGTGGAAATTCAGTAAGATACTGATATGCTGAAATATCATATCCTTAATCAAAATATATGCATTGTGTGTCTCAGCAGAGCAAAGGCATGCACTAAGAATCCTTTAGCTACACTGATTGTTCCAGTGCAATTGTTAATACAGTTGAACTGGTATTGCAGTACATCTGATTTCCCCTCCGGAGAACCAGGGGACAACTTAATGCCAATTTAACTAAAGCAGTGGATTTCAAACAATGCTTCTAAATTCCTGCCTTTGTTTTTACCATACATCAAGTCAAAAGCTTTGTTCTTAGTCTAAGTACTAGGGAAAGGAAGCTAATACTACTATGATCTGAATGTATCCCTAATACCTTCAGAATTACTGGATGATTTCACCCACGATTAAAAGATCAAGACCAGCATATACATACATATACGTGTCAGTACCTGGAAACACAGGCGCAGTTTAATGCAGACTACTTTTGTTTTCCTTATTCCCTCTGTGTACAGTGGTGCCTAAAAGTTGCATTCATACCTTCAAGTATCTTCAAAAGTTTTTTTTCAGATAACAGCTCCAACTGCTCCAAGCAAAGCCTTTTGATTTCATCCATGGAACAGTTCTAAGAAGACAGATAAGACAGACCACAAGCCACTAAGATTTCTGAGGACAGAAAAATTATGAAAGCTGAGTAGTTCTTCAGCCCTACTGAGAAACTCAGATTGCAAGTCCTTTCTCTATTCTGACATGCACTGATGCAACTACCAAAGAACATTAGGTAGGTGGGCCAACCACCAAAAATATTTGTTTGTTTGTTTTGGTATTGTTTTCAAAATTAAGCAATATACAGTATCAGTCACTTGAGCTTTGCCTGAGAGTTTTCACTGCTGTTGTGACACTGAGCTGTAGAAATAACAGACTGCAGGTGTAAAGCATGAAACAGTAACCCAGATCACTCCTAATTCTCCATCACTCAGGAGCAGGTGAATTACATAATTAAATCTGCAAAGATCAAAGCCAATTGTTGAACCCAAGTTCATGAAACAAAGTAAACAAAAGTGTCAACAAAGCACAAACAGGAATCATACATCACATTGCACGTCATAAGAAAGAAACTGTAAGAAAGTTGTAATCTGTGATCCACTTCTCATTTTTGATACATACCACACACCGAGTCCAGCTAGTTTCACATCTCTTGTACTTCTGAGTATGCCCTTGGTGAAACAGTGATAATTTCACACTCATAAATAAGCTGTGCACACGTACATGTACCAACATTATTAAGTGTTGAGCATACTGTAATATACACCATCCTACTGCAGGCTTGGTTCTACACCACTAGACAACTGCCTTTCCAATTCAGTTATGCCTTTGCCTCTGGCCATTCTAGACCTCTTTTCTTCTTCCAGATATGAGAAACAGGAGAGACTGTAAGCAATTCAATAAGAGTTTAAAATGAGTAAGTCTCACCTTAGTTGTAACCGGTCTCACAGATTTAGATAAAATTTAAGACAGAAATTGAAAAACTACTAGTTAACAAACACTGCACAAATGGCATTTAACCAGAAGCTTCTTCCCCCATATAGACCGTTCACCTATTTTCACCAATTCCCACTGTTCTCAATACTCAAAAAGCATATGTTCTAAGTCAGTAAAACTCTAGAGGCACTACTATTAAATTCCAGAGAAATAACAGCTTCCAGAAGCTGTTTATCACGAAGGGGCATTATGGCCTCATCTCAGACATTAATAACTTATAAAGAAATTTAGATAACACATAAATAGAAGTCAGACTTTTATTAACAAATCAGCAAACTTGTTACTGCACAATACTACTGAATTCACTCCATGCAATTAGAAACTCCTTTTACATTAAGAATAACCAGTATAGATAGACAGTACAAAAATAATCAGCCTGCATTCAGCTGCAGCTGAGCTGTGGAAAATGGAGTAGGATGAAATAAGTGTATCAAATCTTAAGTGTCTCACTTTCAGAGACTTCACATAATCTTCGTTTAAGAAAAACACAGGCAGTTTTTAAGATGGGAAGTCCACTAGACTTGAGAGATGTGATTTGTTATGCAAGCATTCAAGCTTGTGAAAAGCATACAAGTAGCTGTATTTCGTTACCTTTAAAATATCAGGCAGCATCTTCTGTAGTTTCTTCTCCCCTACGACACAGAAACACTGTTGAAGCATTTCTTTTTTGTCCGCGATGTAGAAACTAACTGGCTTGAGTGACACACTGAGATCTAATCCTCCTTCCTCTACATCACTGGGTTGTTCAGCTTCTTCCACATTTTCTCCAGATGGCACATTGCATTTTTCTTCCTAAACATCAAGAAGGCAAGTAGAATTTTCATCTTCTAGTGAACTGCAAAAGAAGGAAACTTAACACCTCATCTGTGATAGCAGTAGTTTTTCCTTCATAATTGCAAGGGACATCTTAAAGTAGATTTCTGAACTTCCAAATACTGTTTTAGCTTACAGGGTAAGGGTAACTGCATCACAATAGTTATGTTTTTGGTTACTGAAATCACTTTTACGCTAGGAAAAATTTTTAAACTTTCAAGAGACAAAAAGTATTCTTCAATACTAACTGGAAATTATTATCTTAAGATATCTTGCTGCTGCTTCTAAATCAAAGCATGCTTTAAGGCAGAATAAATCCGTTTATCTGATTTCCTCTGCAATTGAACGACGAAGTCGATAATCTGCAACTACCTTGCTAAGAAAGAAATTTGCACATGTTTCCATGTGGCACAGTTTTCTGAGGAGAAAAAAAAAAAAAAAAAAAAGAGTTTTGCATGAGAAAATATATCTTCCATATCAGAAAAAAAAGATTGAACCATTAAAAATCAGATATATTTTGAAGACACAGACAGTCACTCACGATCATGTGTCACGCAGTCATCTTTGTATTTGAGCACAACTGGCTAGGACACAGTGATTGTGATTTGGGTCACCTCTGAGCGTGTGCCTCACATCGCTTTGCACTGGGTCTGGCCAGGATGGAGTACATTTTCCTCACGGCAGCTCACATGGTGCCACGCTTCAGATCTGTGACTAACACCCCAGCTGCGGACGAGGAGCATTTGTGCAGCACCACGGCCGCCTGCCTGCCCCGCTGCAACGAGCTGGGGGGCACAGCACCGGGCAGAGCCCCAAGGTAGCCGTGCAGCATTACCTCCAACACCACGCTCAGCAGCACAGAGGGCAGACAGGTGCCATGAGGGGCGAGCCACCCTTTTCGCTCAGGAGCTGGCTGGGGACCTGACGCCCCTCGGAGGGGAGCGCCCCGCTGTCACCGCACTGCCTGCTTCGCTTCCCTTCTCTCCTCCTCCGCTCCCTCCTCACCCCTTAAGCCGTTTTTACCTCAGCCCAGGCCTCCTCCCCCGCTTTTTTTTTTTTTTTTTTTCCCTCTTCCTTCCCTCTCCCCTGTCCCACCGGGGCAGGGTGCCGCAGCGATCCTTCCCAACCCCTCCCAGCACAACGCCACCGCCGCCACCACCGCACCTCAGGGGCGCCGCGGGCGGACTCGGCGCTCCGGCGCTTCCTCTCGCCGCCCCCCGGCCCCGCGGCCCCCTCGGGGCAGCACGAACGGGAGCGGCGCCGCTTCTTCTCCTTCGACGACTTTCGGCCCGCCATCGCCACCGCCACCGCCACCGGGCCGGGCCGGGCCGGGGAGGGCCGTGAGGGGCCGCGGCCCCGCCTGCTTCCCGCCGGGGGCGGCCGCCTCTTCCGGGCCGCACAGAGCCCGCCCCGGCACCGGCAAAATGGCGGCGCCGGCCCCGTTCGGCCCCCCCCCCCCCCCCTTCACCCCCTCACAGAGGCGCTCTGCCCCGCTACCCCCCACTACCCTCACAGGGGGGTAGTGGGAAGCCCTCAACAAAAGAGGGCAAAATCTCTCTGCAAGAGCTCTCAAAAAATCCCAACCGTGTTTGTTTGTTTGTTTGTTTTGTTGTTTTTTTTTTTGTCCCCTGGTGAATTTAGAGAAAACAAGCTCAAATCAGGAGCACTGCTTCGAGTGCATTAAGTTATCTGAGGGTTGCTGATGTAGACAGAAGGCCAGCTCTGAGTGCTGTGCCAGCATCCTCTGGTCTCAAGAGGTCGCACGGTGTGGTCCTGTCTTGCTCTTTTCCTGGGCACGGATTTAACATCCTTTCACTGAAGTGAAACCTTAAAGCAAGCAGCGCTAGGGGGTGTTGTAACTTTTCACTTTTACCTCCACTGCCAGCTACTATTGCACGTCTCTGTGGAGACACCCTCCAAAGAAGGTTCCTGTGGAGATGGAATCAAATGTTCCCAATTTCTCTGTTCTCTCACACAGTGCAAAATTACCAAACTGCCAGATATCACAAAACTCCGTAGCAGAATCTGGCCTTCTATCCAAACGTTTTCATGCAGCTTGATTTATCTTGATACATACTGCTGCAGCCCCCAGTGAAGGATTTTCTGCTATGCCAAATCATTTCCCTGCAAATTAAATCTAAGTGCATTTTGTATCATCTCTTAATATACCAGTTGTTGGAGTTGCCAGAGTATGTTTATTAACATAAACATTATTTTTGGTCTGGGAAATTCATGACAATTTTCACGTAGAGGTAATCAGTAACAGAGTAATCCCACAATAACAGAAGCAAAAAGGTAAATGAGTATAGGTTTCTTAGAATAGCACAAGTACAAACACAGTTAAAGAGCACACAATATGTCAGAACTAATTTCAAGAACAATTGTATACCAGGCAACCGAAACTCAACAGACAGGCACATCATTTCACAGAAATATTTCCTGAAGATAGTTTCTTAGGATAGCTTCAGAGTTTCCTAGGAAGGTATCTTTTTTTTTTTTTTCGTTTTTTTTTTTTTCCCCCTATTGGTAAGCACTGTAAATCCTGAATGATGTCATGGAGTGTCGAGTGTCTCACGCTTGAGCCCACAATGGATCAAACATGAAAAATGGTGGCTAAGGCCATGATCAAGGCTGTTGACAAGGATATGTATCTGAAAATCCGTCAGAACTGTAATGACACAAGAGTGCAACTACAGAGCTGAGTATGTGTATATATAGATCCGGCAAACAAGGTTTGCTGGAAGTAACATAGTAATTCATATACTTTAGTGGAGATTGAGGGGAAAAAAAAGCTCTTGGTCACAACACCTTTCATAGCTGGCACAGCTGATGCAGACAAGTATTGTGATGAAGAGCTCATATGCCAGATACAATTATCCATTTCTCCATGTTTCCCATCCATGAGTCTATATAAAATGCAACTTATTTTAAATCTTTTATTTTTCTTAAGAGACATGCGGAACATTGACCATCCTAGCTTTATCTTAACCCTAAACAAAAGTGTAATATATGCAGTTTTTCAATCCTTCAGGCACAAAAATATGCATAGGAAAACAGAAATTGTCACTAGTAATCTTACTAAATTTTAAGCAGATTGGAATGACTAGTAAAAAATAATATCCCCTTTTCGAAGTGAACATCTTAGATCTGCTGGAAGACCCGTAAAATATCTCCCCTTTTCAAATTCACCACAGGTATCGTTAAAGCTACTTCATAAAACTGCACATTTCTAGTTTCCACAGTTGTCTGTACTATACACCTAAGTTTCCCTCCCACTCTCAACATAACCCATTTTTTATTGTCTAAATATATTCTGCCATACTTTAAAATAAGACTGTTGCTATACTAGTAAGATGTTCTTGTGCATTAAAAGCTGAAGTCATGTAAAAGACTTGTAGAGGTTTAGGAAATTTTGCAAACAAGATATTCACTTATCACTGAAGCACTATGTCTATACATCAGTTCAATGTTCTACCCCTCAAAAAGCCACCTATTTCTAGGTTTATAAAAAAAAAAAAAAAAAAAAAAGATACAGGAAGAGCCCTATTAGGTTTTATAAGGAAGTAGAAAAAAGATGATGGAAAATTACACGAATGCCACTTCCTTACCAGCATATTTGACCAGAGTTAATACAGCCAGTGTTAACTAATAAAGTGATGAAGAGCACCATTGAACTTAACAGCTCTCAGGGCTCCTTCTCTGCTGCCAAACACCGTGGTCAAGAAACAGTCCTTACACTGAATTGGGGAAACTTGGCTTGGGTGCAGATGAGATGGTATCACTGGATCACATCTAGATGACCTTTAAGCACTTGCAGATCTATTTCAATCTGAGCTACAACAGAAGGGCTTCCTGCAAAGATCCTGTGCACTGCAGACTTCAGAAAAGCAGTCAAATGAAAAACAGTGTAAAAAGTTTTATTTGCTCTGTAACTCACAACAAATCAAGTCATCCACAGTATTTTCTCAGTTATATTCTGCATACACTGTATTTCCCAAGTGCTAATTAACACGATTACAGCAGATTAAGAACAAACCTACAGCATTCCTTTACTTTAGCCGGTTCTGATACAGAGGCATATTTTTTTATTTGGGAGTCAACTCCAAGAGACTTAGCTAATTGCACAGCATTTGTATCATCACTGATTAGCGTCCCCAGAGCCACAAGCAGTCTAAAAACAGCTTCAAGATCTTGAACAACTTCCATAACTGTGTTGATTACTGATAAACATTGAACTTTGCCCTCAGTGTTGTTGACTTTATGTAAACATACAGCATAGTTCAACGTCAGTGTGGCAAATGCAATGTGGATATTCTTATTATTGCCTGATGCAACTTCTATTGCTTGTGTCATTATTTCATCCCTCTGTTCCATCAAAAGCTTCTGGCCTGCCTGGTTGACAAAGCAATTGCAAAGAGCTCTAAGTGTCAACAGCTGGTTTGCTTGCTTTCCTCCAGGGTTCAGAAATTTGAGGAGAAGGCGGATAAATTGCACATGATCCTTTTCACCACAGAAGTTCGCATTCACAGTGGGATGCCTGACAGACAATCTAAGAATGTCTAGAGCTGGAAAGACAATATCTAAGAAACAAAAAAAATGTTTTAGTATTAGAATTGCATTATGTGCAAACATGCTGGTGAGTTTATTTCTGTTGGAGATACTCTTAAATCCCTAGCTTTCAGAACAGACAGTAACAGTTTCATGCAGAAAGTCAGATAAACCACAAATTATCAAAAAGTCATAAAAAGGTCGCACTGACAAACCATACTACTAATACTTCCAATAATGACAGAAAAAAAATATGCTCCTTCAGATTGACACAGATCTTTTCAAGCAAGTCTTAGAAATCTTTCCTAAAAGCTGATCACTAACGCTGAAGGCAAATGCTGAACACAAAATACGCATAGTGACTAATCCAAAAACGTTTCTCAAAACTTAACTCAGTTACTGATTATTCCTGTACAGGCAGCGTATCAATTTGTCCTCACTCCATATCTTACAGTTTAGTGTAACTACCGAACTGTCTGCAGGAGAACGATGCTTTTAGGCTATCTTCAGCTGTTGGATATAACTTAAAAGAAAAATAAAAGATATTCTCAACTGATCAGCTGGGTATCATTAAGGAACCTAAATTTATAGTTTGTTCAGCAGTTCCTCTCAACTTCTCTGAATTTCAAATATATTTGGCTCTTCATGGCTACCACCACTATCCCACGCTTACAAACATAGCTAGGAAGCTGAACCTGCTGAGCTACCCACTGAGCAGTTTTTCCTGCAGATATGCAGCACGTTGAGAATTAAGACTTTGTACAATATAAAGTCTGATATGAAGACATTAGCCACCACCAGTTCCCAGCGCTACAGAATATAGCTTAAGTAATGTTATCCAATGAACAGCAATTTTTAATAAAAACAGTATTCTTCCTGTTAATAAACTTTTAACCTCAATTTTAAGAAAGCAGTTCATTTTAAACTGCATATTTAGCTATCCGTACATGCAACGCATCCTGTTTTTCCAGAATATTTACAAACAAAATAGTCTTTCCAACTGGTCCATCAGTACTGAAAATGTTATGTTATTAAATCAAATCACCTCCACTTGCATTTGTCAAAGAATGTTATTTCAGTAATCCAGACCACATAAACTAACTTCAGTAACTTCCAACTTCCACCATACTAAACAAGATATACATTTGAGATATTTCTTTTTCCTATAACTTACCTCTGTAATTTAATCTCTCATTTGATAGCAAGTTAGGACTCCAACTTTACACTTCTTTGCTCTATTTCCTAATAAGTTTCACAGCTCTGTCTTGAGGAAGCTCCTACTAACGAAATAACTGCAATCGATGTTTATATCAGGTGTCTCTTTTATCTTTACTGTTGTGCCAACAAAAGCAAACTGACTGCTAACTACCAATTCTCTGTTCTGTAAATAACTGTATGTCCTCTTCTGGGTTCTGTTTGGGTTATAGACTTTAGGAGACAGACTGTAACAGCCAGCAATAGTGTTCTGGTTCATGGTGGAAGTACCGATGAAACAACAATATAAACAAATAATTTCAAGTGTCTACCTTCTGGCCAGTTAACTGCTCTCCATAACGTTTGAAGCTGTTGAGGTGTAGGCGTTTCTGCAGAGCTGTTACATGTTGCAGACAATAACTTCTCTAGCATTATCAAGTCATCTTCTGTAAGCTTTTGTTCTTCAGTTGCAGTACCATTAAGTTCCTTTAGTTTGCCTGTAAGACCAATAAAAAGGTACAGTTTTCTGACATTACAGCTTAACAAATCCAGATCTTCAATAAAATACTACGCTACAAAACACTTCAAAAAGAAGTTACAACTATTAAGATTGTTTAAAAATCTTTAATGAAACATTACTTCTCATCATTTCATCATATTTCTAAGTTTAATCATCACAGCAGGTGATGCTATAAAGCTTCTTCAATATTGAATCATTATGCTTCAATATTCGCATCTAAGCCTATGTGTAGGCACAGATGCAGAAAAGCATCCTAAGACCAATAGCTGTCAAAACTGAAATGTGATTCCTCTTTACTATTAGGGAGTAGAAACGAACTATTGAAACAAATGTATCAGGATAGTATGATCAGTATTTGTAGTTTCATTTGCTTAAGTGCCACACGCAAAATATGATTGCACCTTGTTATGTATTCAAGCTTCAATCTAAATTAAAATCCAAGTCTTGGAAGTGGTATTATAATGTACAGCATTGAGCACCTGGCAATTGTGGTTCTTCCAGAATTGATGAGGGCCATATCAATAAACATGCCAGCAGGCAATATTACATTAGTACATCTTTATGTAATGAGTCTTAGAGCATGCACAAAAGTGAACTGTTTGCCCATTATGAAAAAAACATACAGCTATTAAATCTAGCCCTGTCCAGCTATATTTACAAATGTATTTAACCATGCACTGTTATAGGACTGCAGGAAACTCAGTAAATGTAGTTATCAGATTTCAAGCCTAAAAAAAACAAACCACCACATTAGGTCTATACTTAATTATCTCTGAAGAACACCAAACAGAAAGAAACAATTGCAGTATGTTTTGGGGATTAAATAAAAGTCGCTGCTTTGCTGCAACAGAATATGAAAGTCAACCATTCTTGAAGTTCTCCTTCTTAGTAAGTTCTGGACAAAGTTTTACTGCAAAATGTAAGCAAAACTAGGAGGAGGCTAGATCTTTTTATTAGTGACAACCTCATTTAAAAAAAAAAAAAAAAAAAAAGTTTGTGAATCTCTTATCACCCTGAACAAGCATATACCTGCCCACCATAAAGAATACAGAGAAAGAGGGTATGACCAACTGAAGACTGACAAATACTTTTAAATAGAAAACGAATCCTGAACAATATGTAGGACAATAGAAAAAACAGTCAGCAGTCTGTCCTCTGCAAGAAGTTGGATAAAGGTGAAGGTATATGTTTTTTAAAAAGCAGTTCTTAAGTTTACTCATCAGACTACCTATAACATTTTCAAGTCCTGCATATAAAGCAGAGAGAAGAAAGGAAGAAATGGAAAAAAAGATTAGTAAAAGAATTTTAATGTGGAGATTCAAGGCAGGTACTGTATTTTCCTGCACTGTGGATGCAAACTAGTATACATAATCATACTAAAGCACTCCACAGAAACACAGTGAAACAAACTGAAGACAAATGGTACAGATTCTGTAGAATAGCTATGGGAAGTACAGAAGAGACTGTAGAATAGCAATAAAGATGGGGAAAGATGGAGAAATAGAAGGCAACAGCAACATTTATCAGAAGTGTGTAGTATTACTATACACTATTTTCTTTTTCTGTAATGCTGAATGTTCTGCTTAAATACAGAAGAGACCCTCTGAACCTGTGAAACTGCAGAATGCCTCACTTTAACACAGCTTAGATCACACTGTATGGCAACCTAGTGAACTGAAACTTTCATGTGCAAAACCAGAAAGAGACTGCATATGATGCACATATCCAGAAGCTGAAAAAAAATGCTCAGTGTTCCAGCTTGGTAAACAAGACATGGAACAGCAGACATAAGCTAACGGGGGAAAAGAAATTATATTCTGCATTAGATAGGAGTTCTTCTGAAAATTAATTGTATTCCTAAGCCTTCAAATCCTTAAAGTAATTAATGTAATTTTAAAAGGTCAAAACTGAGAATGAGTAGTAAAGCTATAGGAAATAATTGAGCTTTTTGAAAAGATCAAAAATTAAGTCACTTCAAACAAAACAAAAAAGCCATCCTTGAAATTAAAATACTGACCCAATATCTGTGTAGGATTGGCCTGGTCAAAGGTGACAGCATCTTTCTTCGGGAAATAAATATTTTCAGCTTTTGCTGCAGCAGATTGGTAAGCGCCCGTTCCTACATAAAGGAAATAAAAGAAGTTCAACAGCATATCAAAGTGTTTGACATAGAACAACACCCTACCAGTATGTCTAGATGGTGTCCAAAGGAGAGTAACAATGATGGTGAAGGGTACTGGAGGGGAAGATGCATGAGGACCTCTGGCGTCACTTGCTTTCAGCTTAGAGACAAGGAGACTGAGTCTGCAGCTTCCACAGAAGGGGAGCGGAGGGGCAGGTGCTGAGCTCTGTTCCCTGGGGACAGCGAGAGGACCTGAGGGAACAGCACGGAGCTGGGACAGGGGAGGGACAGGCTGGGGGTTAGGGAAAGGGTCTGCACCCAGAGGTGGTCGGGCACTGGGATGGGCTCCCCAGGGCAGCGGTCACAGTACCAAGCTTCTGGAGCTCAAGAAGCATTTGGACAGTGTGCTCAGATTTTATTTTTGGATGAGATGGGAGGTGGATACAATGGGTCCTTCTGACTCAGGGTATTCTGATTCTCTGATTCCTACATGTAAAAGGCTTTGTTCCCCTTATTTTCTCAGTAATTTCTAAAATAATTGGTTTCAATCTGCTCATTATGCTTAATTAAACATAAATTTGCAACAGCATAGAATTCATGTCAAAAGAAAAAAAAAAAGATCAGTGATGCTTTTTATAAACAGGCCTCATTTCTTACCTGTATATGGATCAACCCCACCCATTGGGGCTACTGCATTTGACGCGGAACCAGGAACATAGCGACCAGCACCTGAATGGGGAGGTTAGACTTTTTAAACACCACCAGTGGTAAAGAGGTAACATACCCACTTTCAGCCACTAGTTTTGAAATATCACTACTAAGGGTGTTATTTTGCTCTATGATAATTAAAAAGAAGTCCTTCAACTCTTCCTGAAATTTAAGGATTTTATCTGAATGCATGTGTAAGCATGGTGCTGGCAGTGGCAGCACGCACAAGCTAAGTGACCCACTGCTGAGAGACGTTCTGTCGTGCTCCCTGGCACCACTGCTGCCAAAACCCTTGGTGCAGGCAGAGGGTGCTGATGCCCAGGCCTGGCCTCTCCCTCTGCCTGGGGTACTGTTAGCGTCTCCTCAAGGAGCTGGGTTTTGGATGTGGTGCTGAGTCCTCAGGTGAAGGAGCTGCAGGGACAGGTGACAAGGCTGTGAACTATCAGTTCAGAAGAGACTGGCAAGGTGTTTGTATCTGCAGACAGAGCCCGAGTCACAAAATGCAAGGGAGAAGACAGCTGGAGATCATAGTGGGAGAGGTATGGAGAAAGACTGCCAAGATGGGGAATACTGTGGCTTTTGGCAACAGCAGGAAGGCTTCTGCTCCATATGTAGATCTGCACCTGCAGAGCAGACACTGTGCCCTGGCAGTGTTGAGGACAAACACCCAAAAGGGTGTTTGAGAACAGAGCCAGCTGAGACTGCACCTAATATCCGCAGAAATGGGAAAGGCAAGCAGTGGTGGGCAGCCTCCTTCTGCAGGGTATGGAGGCACCCATCTACTGATGTGACCTGTTACCTTGAGAGGTTGGTTGTTTGCTAGGAACCAGGATCCAGAAAGTCACAGAGACTGCCACAGCTTGTCAGGCCTTCAAATTTTTACCCCTGCTACTCTTCCACCCAGGCATCAATTATAATGCCATGAAAGACCTGGAGAGTATCAAGCAGCAAAAGAGCCCCAAGGACAAGTCTATGATTACAGGACCCTCTCCAAGGAGCAAAAACTATTAAGAAAGATAGTGTGTCTTTGTAAACAGGCTCATCACTATGAGAAGGGCTTTTAACTAGCAAAGACAGGAAGGGTTGGAATCTGAAATTTAGCACGGAAGGTACCAGTAACAGCCACATAAGATAAAAAGAGTAATAGGATAAAAACAAAAAACAAAACAAAACAAAAAAAAAAAGAAAAAAAACTAACTCTACGAAAATAGCCAATCCCAAGCTGGTCATGCATATAAGAGATGACAAAACGTAAGGTTTGAGAACTTAGTCCTCTACTGTAAAGGACAGAGTGGCACGAGGCAGACCAGACAAGCAGAGAGCTCTCTCCTCTACTAAACAGGTCTGGACAGGCTTTGACGTTTTTCACACCAGTGGAGACCACCTAACCAGTCTATCCCACACAGCTGCCCCAAAGGGAGCACTGCAACAAAGAGGGCTCTGGAGCCGAACACACGGCAACTGAATGTGGTAACATACCTTAAATGCTGGCAAGACAAATTTCAGTAAGAGGTATGAATTTTACGTTACCTGTAAATGGATCTGCCCCAGGTACCGTACTTGATCCAGATGAAGAGCCTGGAACATAACGTCCAGCACCTGGTGAAACATACACCGCTTGATGTTACTAAAGTACTAATATTTTCAAACAGATGCAACTCAGAAATGAAGCCAAAAACATCAAGTATGTCTCATGTCTTACTGTGGTGTTATGACAAATTTAATCCCCTCCACATACAGTTCTGTCAACATTGAACAAATTCTTCCTAATAATTTCAGGGCCCAAACTTTGTTTTCTAGGATATAAACACTGTGCATTTGGACACAGACAAATCAAAGGTATATGCATAAGTTTATACAACTGCAGTTCCATGAGATACATTTGAACCTGACTAACGGCCTGTATTCTTATTTGTAGTTCAATGCAGGAGTAAGATCTAGAATTATTTTCACTTTTTGTTCCTGCCTTCAACTTGGTAAAACTGGTTGAAATCTGGTTTATTTTGTAATACAATAGGCAGGATGTAATCAATTAGCACATTTCAACTGGTAATTAACTTTTTATAGTTCTCATTCACTGTCTGAAAAAGGGTCATTTATGTATTTCACTCAGTTTCATCCTTTGTCTAGTTGATTTTTTGTATTTCTTTCATTGCCTTAACAGCATCTGGCTACCTGTTACCCTAATATAAAAGGCTGGATTTTCTTACATTGGGAAACTGAGCCTAGGCTGAAAAATACAACCAGCCTGATTAGCATTTTGTTGAAAGATTTGATCTGACAAATATCTCACAGAGTTGACAAGTTTTTGCATTTTTGTTACGTCTGTCTGTGCCATGCCCTCCATGATTTGAGGACATGAAAGTCCTATACAGGAAGTTGAAGTTGAGGAACTGGGACACTGAAATCTGGATGATCAGACTGAGTTGGACTAAAAACTGGCTGAATAGATGTGCCCAGAAGCTGGTATTCAGTGGCAGGACATCTAGCTGGTAACCAGTAACTAGCACTGTACCCCAAATGCCAGTAGTGGATTCGATCTTGTTTCACATCTTCATTAATGATCTGGATGATGTGGTGGAGTGTATCCTCAGCAAGTTTGCACAAAAATGAGCGGATTGGCTGATTCTCCAGAGGGCTATTTTACCATCCAGAGAGATCTGGACAGTCTGGATATAAGGGCTGACAGAAACCTCTTTTAAGTTTGACAAGAAGTCCTATACCCGGGGAGGAACAACCACCAAGAACCAGTATGTGCTAGGGACTACTGAAAGCAGGTTGGCAGAAAATGGACACCAAGTTGAACATGAGCCCGTGATCTGGCCACACTGCAAAGGAGGCTAATGGTATCCCAGGCTGCGTTAGGCGAAGTACTACCAGCAGGAGGAGGCAGATAATTCTTCCCCCTTCTACTCAGCACTGAGAAGGCCATGTTTGAAGTGTTGTGTCCAGTTCTAGGCTCCCTGGTATAAGAGAAACATGGACATAACAGAGAGTATAACAAAGGGCCACAAATATGATGAAGAGAATCATGGCTGAACCATCTCTCTTATGAGGGAAGATTTGAAAGACGGAACTATTCAGCCTGGAGGAGGCTCAGGTGGAGTCTTAGCAATGTATATAAATAGCTAGAGAAAGGGTGCAGAGAAGACAAAGTCAGTCTCTTTTCAGTGGTGCCCAGTGACAGAACAAGGGGCAATGGAAGTGAAATGAAACACAGGAGGTTCTGTCAGAACATCAGGAAATCCCTCCTCATTGTTCAGGTAACTTAGCACTGAAAGAGGTTCCTCAGAGAAGCTGTGGAGTCTCCCAGGCTGGAGGTACTGAGTAGGCACCAGGAAAACTGACTCCAGGTGGTCCTGCCTGAGCTTGGGGGTTAGACCAGGCAGCCTCCAGAAGGCAGCTTTCCAACCTCAGCCATTCTGTGACTTGGAAGTCTGCTTGTGAAATGACCCAAGCTGCTAGTCAAATATTCAATAATAGGTTTCAAGTTGCACTACAGCATACAAAATACTCTAACCCATTCTGCCACATTCATGCCCTACCCTTGTGAAGAAATATACTTACAGGGAAACTCAGTGCATAATATAACATGTTACAGTACACATCTTTACCCCTTTGTTACTTAACTTTTTAGTTGTGCACCATGAAGTTTAAATTTTTACCTGTAAAGGGATCTGAAAATTGTGTATTTGTATTTAACAGTGTTTGTCCCTTAGTGTTGTCCATAATAAACTTGGCCACCTGATCCAGAAACATTGGATTTAGATCATTCTTTTGCAGGAAGTTGTATGCAGTCAGCCAAGGATCATCAGTTATGTTGTATGGCAGTTTGTAGGAAGGTCCATTTTCATTTACATCGATAGTGAAAACATAATCATACTCCTTTAAGTAGAATAAAAACAAGAACATATGAGAACTTTGTCAACACATTTGGCATAGAGATGTACCACACGCAGACTAATAATGACCCAGGGCTAAGCCTGTAAACATTAATAACGCTACTTGCAGATTGTATCAACAGCAGTCTCCAACAGAGGCTGGAAATAAAAGCCACTGAAGCTGCACCTTACACTTCCCAGAATTCTGTATCTCAGGAAAAGCAGGCTAGAACAATAGATCATGACAATGTATGTATAGATATATTACGAAGTAACAAAATGCATCACGTAACACTCATGGTCAGCTGTGGCTGCCTAAAGAGGTACAGGGTCATCACATGCCTCAAAAAAACTTCAGGCCAGAACAAACACTTCTACTACTAAAAAAGAACCAAATCCTAAGACTTCTTTAAAGCATACAAGAGAAAATTAGTCTCTGAAACGCATTTTTTAAGTGGTGGCACAAGACAGATCTGTGTACACGTCACTACAGGAAATGTTCACTTTTTATCTGTCTTTACTCTCAAAAGACAAAGAAAAGGGTCACATGAAGCCTGGTACCTAATATTTCAGGTGACCCTTGCACCTCTCATTCTACATTGTAGGGTTCTCTCCTTTTGGAAGGGCAGTTAAAACTAACTTTACAATGTATTAACAATAAATACTAGAGATCTTGACCCTTTCTTTAATAGCTGGCAGTTGACCTTTCTGCAACATAATTTGTTTCTGCTAGCTTGCTGGTTTTACAAAATGCATTTCAAAGGTAAAACAGAAAATATTCATAATTCTACCTCTCAGTTTTAATAGATCAAAGACGTACAAAGAAGTATCAACAAATTCCTGTTTCCTAATTTACATTTTAGCTAAGTAAAGACCAGGATTATTTTTTTTTTTTTCAAACGTGAAATTACACATCTAACGTTGAAAGGAGTAAAGCTTATTAAAGGTTGTATATACCTTTCCTTCAAATAAAACCTTTCCAGACGTTTGTTGCGTGGCTCCAGAAGAACCAACGACATCACCAATCTTTATCCATCTTCCTTCACTAACACTCCACTGATACGCTTCAACTTTCCCATTGTCTTTAATGAGCCGTGTCTGTCCATCTCTTGTTCCTGCAGACAGGAATATTTAACAGTTTTAAGAAATCTAAGAGTATGATTTACTTTAGAGGAGAAAAATAATGTCTTAAATAGCACTCCAGTTTAAGAATGAAAAGATGGTTCACCAGGATTTGAGGTCACAGCGTATCAAACTAGATACATGTAGTATCAAACTAGATACTACATGTTACAACAAGAAGAGTGGAAATTCTGTGAATAGCATTTTATGGTTACAGTAATGGTATATGCCACCAGACTAAGTCATGAAAGCAGTCCTTAAGTATTTCAAAAGTTCACCATTTTCCCAGGGAGGTGACAAGCAAGAAAGATGATACTCTCTCCCATGGTCTAACAAGATGGGAAGTTTCAATTTTAAGATTTATACCACTTGCCGATCAGAGCCAAGGGATGAGGTTATTTCACCTGGGGAAAAATATTTGTCTATTTAAGAGTAATCTTAACTACCAATGCTTCCAACTGTATCCCCTGTAACTTCCTGAGTACCTAGAAACTCTAAAGTGAGTTGATCAAGACAAACTGTTCTTCAAGATGAAAGCTAAAGCATAGTATTTGTCTACTTTTCCTTAGGAAAAAAATTCTAGTCCTTTTGCAAAGTACATGACTGTCTTTTATTATTGACACAGGTGGCATAATAGATCTAAAACATCTTGAATACACTGCAGTGTCCTGTAACTGAGTTTTTTCTAAGTTATTTTGTAAGAGAAGTATTTTAGCCACTTTAGTCTAGAAAACACACATGTATATGTTAAGATGTACACATACAGACACGTACACCTAAATATTTAAACTAGTCTTGACTCCAAAAGAGGAGATGAAAGGAAAGCAGAGCAAAATTGAGCTGTTTTCTTTTGTAACTCTACTGAACATGGTCAAAGCTTCCCCCCCACCACAGAATTTATGGAAAGTTTCAGTACCTCAGAACTAAGATCCAGAGGCAACTCTGACATAACAGAGGTAACGTAACTTACCAGGTTCCTTAAGATGTTCTTTTCCAGGAAGGTCTTCAGCATTAATATCCCCTAAATCGCCAGTTTTAGGGTCAATGGATGCTTGGGAAAGCTCATTTTCAAAAGCTTGAATCTCCTCAGCACTCGCTGTTCTTTCCGAAGACTCTGTAAACACCCGTACAAATCCATCACTGAAGAGAGACAAAAACATTCAAAAAGAAATATTATTTTAAATGGCAAAATGATTACATACATTCTAATAGTGACTTCCATGTCACGAGAAACCATCATTACTTCTAATAACCCTCTGCATTTTTTTTTATAAAAAGAATTTGCCCTCATGCTAAAAAAAGCCCATAGGAAGACTTACATGGGTAACGTGAAACCCAATCTGTAGTACAGCTTTAAAGTCAAATTAGGATACGCCTATCAAATGTGTTCTTTATACAGTATCTGCAAGTCTATTCTCAGTCTACTCATAGTTTACCACATTACCAAGGAACTTACTCTTTAACTGTGTAATTCAATACCATAAGAATGACTTTTTGGCTGAATTATAGCACATACTTAAATTTAATCCCCACACACACTTTCATAACTGTATTTTCAAATATAATCAGAAATGAAAATCAAAGTGATGCACAAAATTTCACCCAGAGTTTTGCAAATTTAGATTTGAAAATGTACTGAGAATAAAACCTGGATACCTTGCACCAACTACAATGTCACCATTATCCAACACACAGCAGCACCACACAGACTGAGCTGGGAGTCTGATTGTTTGAGCACATTCCCCTTGTTTCCATATTCTAAGAGATCTGTCCTCTCCAGTAGTTACAAAATCTGCAAAGGAAAAAATAAAAAAGCTTTTAAAACGTATTTTCGTGTATTATGATAGTAGATGCCTTTTTACAACTTAGTATCTAAAAATTAAAATAGCAAAAGAACTTTTCTACAATTCAATACTTCTCTCAATCACAAGAAGAGAGCTAAAAGAAAGCCACTGCAGAGCTATCTTCTCAAAAAAAAAAAAAAAAAGAAGTGCATAAATTGCAGACTGAGCAGCCAGACAGGGAACGAAATTGTCTGTGGCAAAAGATCACCTCCTCCTTCAAATTGTTTAAACAAAGAACTTGGGAACTATCATTATTTTGTCTTACACTGCACTTCCAGAGTACCACAGTTCAGAAAACATGCATAAGGCATTCTCAAAAGCAGAGATCGAACTTCAGGCATCTCCTCTACGAGGGGTTTCAAGACGGAAGAGATTTATGATGTACACATGTCATACCTACACATTCACTTTACCCTCCGAACAAATGTGCAAGTCCACTTGTACGCATACACTATACAAAGGTCACTGACTTAGAATTTCTTCTGCAACCATCTGCGACAGCCAGTTCTGAACCTCCAAACCTCTAGCTCTAAAAACAAACGCATAAGGCATATAGAGAAAATCCCTGAACTAAACTATTTATAAACTACTTTGAAAACTTCCTGTGCAAGTATTGAAATTTGTATTACGTCAAACTGCTAAGCCACACAAACCATTTTAACACCCTGAAACAGTGCTGAAATACAAGTGGCAACCCAGATGGTATTTTGTCCATTTGTTTGCCAAAGTTTCACTTGAGCTTTATAATTAGGTTTAATCTAGGACCTTTCATCTCACCTCAAAGAGCAAGTCTGCCAGAGACATGATTTTCTGTCAATCACAGAAATTTCTTATTACTTACACAAAAAGAAAAAAAATAAAAAAGTGAATGAAACACTACCCGAGTTCTTTGGTTATGGCAGCTCCATTGAACTACTGAATGCCTCATCTGCCATTTTATTTTGGAACGATATGGGCTAAATCTCAAAAAATAAACTTACCTTTACAATGAGGGAAAACAGATATGCTGTATATATAATTTGTATGTCCATAATACACCTGCAGACACTTGCCAGAGATCTGCCACCTTCGAACACTAGCATCATTAGCACAGGAAAGGAATTCCATTTCACTGAGAATGGCTAACCCTCTCACACAATCTTCATGTCCTTTGTAAAAGAAAGGAAAACTTTTAATGGTGCTTTTCTTTCCATTACCAGCAGCATACCATTTCACACACCTATATATACTGATAACCAATTTTCATTATGGAAGCACTCAAAAAAAAAAAAAAAAAAAAAAAAGCAATTCATTGCTTAATATCTTGTGGAAATAAGAAGTACAATGCTTATAGAAGGGATGTGATTTCCAGGCAACCTGAGATACTTTAGAAATTCTGCCTAAAAATGGTTCAATTTACATAAGGCTTCGAGTTTTTTGTTTGTTTTTGTTTGTTTTTTTTTGTTTGTTTTGTTTTGTTTTGTTCTGCTTTGTTTTTTTTTGTTAATCTTGATGAAACTACTAACTGCAACAATATTTACCAGTGAATGTTCTTTCACATCTGCCTGCCTTCCACAGCTTTATGGTTTTGTCAGCTGAACCAGTCAACATTAATCCCTGTTCAGGCAGTATTTTCACTGCCCATATTGCAGCTGTGTGACCCTGAAAAATAAAATAAAATAAAATAAGGACAACAATATTGTTAGACTTGTAAAAGTCAGTATGTATTTTATATTCATGCAGAAGAACTTCATACCTGTAATGTCATCATACATCTGTCATGCAACCAGACTTTGGCTGTTGTATCCCATGATCCACTTAATAATGTGCCAAATTTTCCAGATGAAAGGCTGCAAACTGGAATAAACATTCAGATCAACAATGACACGTCTCTTGCACTGTAGCAAATCTTATGCTAGCAATTTTAAATTAATTATTTAAGGACTTCTGCTTGGTATTAAAAGCATACCTAACATCGAGGAGTTCAGGGAAAGATTAAGTGTAGAGATACAGCAACCTAGAAAGGAACCACTTAAAAATCTCCTCACTTCAGATGAGGAAACTGCAAATCTTTTTACCATTCATATTCCATAATTTCTTTCTGTACCTGATCTCTTCTCAAGAGAAAATACGTTGACAAGCAGCACAGATAATCAAGAAAAATTATTAATACAAGGATTTAGATTTAAGATTACCAACAAAGTCAAGATTTCATCAACATTATCGGGTTATGTCCTCACAGAACAAGACTTCATGCCAAAAATACTTCACTCTTCTTCTTGGATGGCAAAATCATACCACCGAGAAACTGTACTAACATTTGAAGATTTATTTAACATGGATATGATTTGCAAATGCTCCACTAATGCAGAGCTATAAAACTGAAAAAGAATAGTGCTAATAAAGCACAATAAAAACTATACAAAGTAACAACAATAAAAACTATACAAAGTATACAAAACTATATAAGCCATAAACAGAATTCACTGTCCATCTGAAAATTCAAAAAAGAAAGCACGGCCTTTTGTTTCTTGACTCTGTAATCTGATTTTCCTTTTTTGAATGTTTTGCATTACTGCAAGAATTGCCTCAAATACTTTCTTGTAATGGAATCAATAACATACCTCATATAATGCCTCATCCCCTTTTGCACCTCTGGAGGGAACATGCCAACTATTCTTTTATCTACTCAATCATCCTAGGTTTCCTTTTATAGAGTGTAAATTATTCCATACCTTCTGACACACTGACATTATTCTGGTATCATTTTACCTGTTTCTCAGAGCAGCCCAAGAGGCTTATAATGCAGAGACAGAAATTTTTGGTGCTGTGTTACTTTCCATGTTACTTTCAAGCTGGTCTCAAGAGCCCTTATTTAATATAGTAAAAGAGATCCAAAACCTTCCAGTCTTGAAGTGATTACTTCTGACACCCCATAATTACAAGATGATGCTGTTCAAAGGTCTTTAAAATACTAGATCAGCTCATGAAAAAATAAACTTAGCATGCTACTGTAAAAATTGCCCAACCTTTTATTTGATGGCTCAAGAAAAGTTATCGGTTTAATATGTCACACGCTGCACTGACCTGACTAAAGAGATGAACTTTCTGCAGTGACCTTTTAGGCTTCACCACATATTTAAAGCACCAATTAATATGAGATCCCCATTTAGATAATGAAATGGGCAGTGAACATTTGTTTATTTAGGAAGCTCGCTTCTTCTGTTTCTGTGTATTTTTATATATGTGTATATATCTTACTTCAGAGAAGATGAAATTAACTGCTTCAACCCTTGACAACAGGGCCACCATTCTGTGAATTGCCATGTGATCACTTATGCATCAAATGCTCAAACACCGATCAGTGTTAACTCAGAAGTCATTGTGACAAGCTGTCACTGTGTGAAATGAAATTATAAAAAAAGCTATTTTACACACGCCATAATCAGAAAGTTAGGTACATTAAGTATCAAAGAAATTACAATTCAGTTTTATAACTTCGTTTCCTGTCTAATGAACCTCATTAACGTTTATATAATAAACTCAAAAAAAATATTACTACATACCTGCATTCTTATGACCCTTAAGGACGTAAAGGGGAGCTGTGCTGTCAACTGTGAAAATGCAAATATTATGATCATTGCCACCAGTTGCAATCAGCCCACGAGGATAGAGGTCACTTGGAGGTATGATGCACACACAAGATACAAAATTTGAGTGGCCACGCATACAGTGCATTTCAGTAAAACCCCTGTTAAGACTAAACATATGCAATAATCAGTTGAGAGTCATGACAGAAACAGTACTTTTTTTGAGGCACTGAACTACACCGGGCATTTTATATTCCAGCTCTTGAATTAGTAACTATCCTTGCAGCGTGCCTACTCTGGATGACCTAGAAAGAATGAAAACTTGGAGAAAAACTGCACTCCAGCATTCCAGACCAAAAAGCAGTATTTAAAGCTCTCCACGTACTTTTTTTTTTTTTTTTTTTCCAGTCACAGAATCCTGGTATAACTTCATTTTGTTGTTTACTGCTCAGTTGCAAACACTGTGCCCCCAGTTTCACAGGATCACAGCGCAGTTTGGGTTGGAAGGGACCTCAAAGGCCACCCAGTTTCAACCCCTTGCCATGGGGGGGGGGGACACCTCCCACCAGACCAGGCAGCCGACAGCCCAGCCCAGCCTGGTGTTGGGCACCTCCAGGGACGGGGCACCCTCAGCTTCCCTGCACGTTCTGGCGCCTCACCCCCCCCACGGCGGGGAACTGCTTCATCACACCCACCCTAAACACCAAACTTTCGGCTTAAAGCTGCTCCCCCTTGCCTCGTCGCTCCCTGATAAACAGCCCTTTCGCATCTCCAGGTACAGCTCGGCATTTAACCAAAATTTCACCACACGCAGCTGCATTTGTGAGACCTCCCCCCCCCCTCCACCACCACCACACGAGTAACGGCCGGCGTCCGCCGGGGGGGGGGGGGCAGCGCTCACCCGTCGGGAGCCCAGAGCCGCGCCGTGCGGTCGCGGGAGACGGAGACGAAGCCGCCGTCGGGGAAGATGCCTCGGGCGAGGCCGCGCACGTCCTGCTGGTGGCCGGGCAGCGAGCAGCGCAGCCGGTAGGCGCCGCCGGCGTCGTCCGCCATGGCCGTGAGAGCGGCGGAGGCCCTGACGCAGCAGCTCCCCGCCCGCCGCCACTGCCGGAACGCGCCGCGCTCCGCGCCGGAAGAGGAGCCGCCCGCCGTGCCGGCGGCGGGGAGGAGGCGGAACTATAAGTCCCAGCAGGCAAAGCGGCGCGCGGAGGGTGGAAGAGGCTGCGCCGCCGCCGCGAGGCAGCATGGGAGTTGTAGTCTGGTTGGGGAGTGTGGGGGGGGGGGTGTTGGCGGCGTTGCTGGGAGACCCGTGGCGGTGCGCGGCATGGCGGCGGCCCGCTGAGGGGACGGGGACAGCGGGGCCAGGGGCCCGGCCGTGCCGTGCCGTGCCGTGCCCCGGGCGTCCCGCAGGGTGTTTGTTCAGCTATTGAGAAGGGGGAGAATTAAATCTTTAACGAGTCGGCCTCTGGTCGCCCCAAGCCAGCTTTCCACGTGCAAGGGCTGTTCCCCGTCCCTCCTGGTTTCCTGCTCTCCAGGGAGGGGTCCCAAGCGCCACAAAATATGGCCAGTGGGCACAGGCCGCCCGCAGCTCGGCCCTCTTCGAGAGCAGGAGTGGGGCTGGCAGCACGGCCGGCCTCTTCGTCACGGACTCCATCAGCAACCAGGATAGGAACAGGGGTATGTTTAAAAAAAAAAAAAAAGAGAGAGAGAAATAAAAAATTGAACGTCAACTTTGGTATCTTTACACTATCTCTTTTGGTATCTTTTTGGTATCTTTGGTATCTAATCTCCATGACTGGAGAGAGATTTTCTCAGGAAGAGTTGAAAGATTTCCAGTCAGAGAGAGTTTTGTGATCTGGGCTGAGAGAGGTAAGGGCACTCTTCCATCGAGACTTCATCTGGGAGATCTTGGGGTTGATGTCACATAGGGTGAACAAGGAACACAGCAATCGCAGTCATCTCTTACTTCAAGAGGTGATCTTGTACCTTTCTACAGCAGACGTTTGTCTGAAGCTTTGTTTACGTGAACAGCTGTAAATCTAAAAGTTTCCTGCTTGGAGTGTTTAAGAGAGTGACTCAAGCTTTGGCAATTACAGAAGGGTAATAAAATCACAATTCAGCATTGGGTTTTGTTTGTTTGTCTGTTTGTTTTCTTCTAGATGCCTCCTAGTACCTCAAGACCTGGTTCTCGTGGTGGTCCTTCAACTGCTAGCGGAATTTTATCATCTCAGATTAAAGTTGCAGACCGCCCAGTGACACAACAAGGATTAAGTGGAATGAAAACTGGAATGAAAGGTATTTTCTGTTGAAAATAGCTATCAAAGTGTCTAAAAAAGTTCTGGAGAAATATTTATGGTTTAAAGGAAAACTTTTCATAGTTGTATAAATTGCAGGGTGAATAGCTGTGACTACAAAATGTAACAGAAAGGAAAGGAAGATGAATGCATCCTCCCTCCTTTGTTTTTGGCCATTAGAGATGACAAAGGCTTTTCTGTGCCCACGCTTCCTATATGATTTTTATATCTATTTAAAAATCATTAGAATAGATTAGAATACAACAGGATACATTTTATCTTCTTCCAGCACTACAGAATAATTAAAATACTTTGTTGCATTGTAAATATTCAAATAGCTAAAAAAATACTGTTTGTTTTCATAAAAGTCCAAAGTGAATTTCTGCCTTCATTTGTTTTAACAAAGTAAAATCTACTGTCTCTGCCTGTAAAATCTGCATGTTGTTTTCCTAATTTGCAGTTAATCAGAATGTGTTGCTTTCTAATGAACTGTCATCGTACTCTCCTTTGTCAGGTCCTCAGAGACAGATAATGGATAAAACGTATTATCTTGGACTGCTGAGGTATGTCTTAAAAATACATTCAAATTGTGGAAGGCTTCATGCTCTGTTCCCTTTCTGGCATAAAGGTAGAGCTATTCTTAATAATAGCATGGGATGAGTGGTGTTCACTGTTAATGAAATCTGTTCTGTTCTAACACATAAGAAGGTCATTTTGCAGGTAGTTTGTAGAAGAGGAATTTTATGCTTATGTCCAAGTACAAGATTTCTTTGACATTTTGTTATTAGTCTTGTTAAGTTAAATGCACTCCTGCAGCGTTAGTTCCAGAAGCATCAGTGATTTTGAACTTGCACCTGTCGCATAGCTCCAACTGTAAGACATAGTATCTTGAACTAAGTACTTTTTCAGTGCATGCTTCAGGTGGTTTGCTTGAATTATGCATTCAGTTGGCAATGACAAAAACATGTGCTCCATTGTCAGTTGGCCACATTGCAGTATTGAATAATCAATCCTAAAAGATGTTGTTCTATACAGGGATGATACAGCATCCTTCCACAGATTGTGGATGATTTTTTTTTTCTGGTGCATCTGAGAAGGATTCATGTCTCTTTCACCAGAAGCAACAAAAAGCTAATTAAAACATTTTATTTCATGTCAAGGTTTTCTAATGATTTCACAAAATCACAGAATCGTCTAGGTTGGAAGAGACCTCCAAGATCACCTAGTCCAACCTCTGACCTAACACTAACAAGTCCTCCACTAAGCCATATCCCTAAGTTCAACATCTAAACGTCTTTTAAAGACCTCCAGGAATGGTGACTCAACCATTTCCCTGGGCAGCCCATTCCGATGCTCTCAGTAAAGAAGTTCTTCCTAACATCTAACCTAAAACTCCCCTGGCGCAACTTAAGCCCATTCCCCCTCGTCCTGTCACCAGGCACGTGGGAGAACAGACCAACCCCCACCTTGCTACAGCCTCGTTTAAGGTGTCTGTAGAGAGCGATAAGGTCGCCCCTGAGCCTCCTTTTCTCGAGGCTGAACAAGCCCAGCTCCCTCAGCCACTCCTCGTAGGACTTGTTTTCCAGGCCCCTCACCAGCTTCGTCACCCTTCTCTGGACTCGCTCGAGCACCTCGATGTCCTTCTTGTAGCGAGGGGCCCAAAACTGAACACAGTACTCGAGGTGCGGCCTCACCAGAGCTGAATACAGGGGACAATCACTTCCCTAGCCCTGCTGGCCGCACTGCTTCTTATACAAGCCAGGATGCCGTTGGCCTTCTTGGCCACCAGAGCACACTGCTGGCTCATATTCAGCCGACTATTAGCCAATACTCCCAGGTCCTTCTCTGCCAGGCAGCTATTCTTACAATTTTATGTGATAGAACCACTTTATTTTTTCCCCTCATTTCTCTAGCTTTTCTCAGAAATAGTTGTCAGAAATTTGGTACTCTGTGATAAAGAGATACTTACTGCACATCACTTAGAGTAAAATGCTGTTTCTTTTTTAGCTGTGTTTTAGCTGTATATTTAAGTTTCAGTAAATCTTTTGTTTATTTTTTGCAGGAGCAAAACAAATGAACTCACAACAGAAATTAACAAGCTGCAGGAAGAAGTAGAAATGTACAAGCAAGAGAAATCGGTCTATTTGTCATATGAAAAAAGGTGAGCTGTGTCGCAGCTAATACAAAGTTACCTTTCTCAGCCACAAGACTTTGTTCTAGGCTGTTTTCACCTTTCACAGACTTCAGGGAATCATTACATATTTTTTTGTTGTTGTTATTTCATTTTTATTATATGATGCTTCCTGTCTGAATTTTGGCTTCTTGTTTTGTGTTTAGGGCAGAGGCTCTAGCTGGTGAAATCAAAGAATTTCAAGGTCAGCTAGCAGACTACAACATGGTACGCTGCTATCAGCTTCTGATACTGAACACTCCCTTGTCTCCTTCACTTCATCCTGTTTTTGCTTAAATTCAACATCTTTTTTTATCGATGTTCCTGTTTAAAAGTTTACTGGTTAGTACTGTGTTTATTCAGATACTGGGAAAGAAAAAATGGGAACTAAAGAAAACAAGAAAGATAGGAGAAGCAGTTGCATTTAAGAAATGACTGCTGCATATTGTTTGTGCGTTTGTACAGCTACATATAATGAGAATTACTTCTGAAAACTATGTGTAATCTATGCAGATTCACAAATCATTTTTTTTCCTTTTGCAATAATAGATATCTGTTGTGTTTTCATGAGTGTTTTGCAAGTTGCTCCTTTTCTCTGTGTGTATAATTAAAAAAAAAAAAAAAAAAGAAGAGTGCCAACAGGTTGGAATTCTATCTCATTTCAGGTTGTGGATATTCTTAACACCAATACAGATGTGGCGGAAGTGATTCATGATTACAATATGGTAAGAATTAGTGTGCTTGCTACATTTTAACAATGCAATGGCATACATTACATTTTTTGTACTTTGAACATGAAATGTATAAAAAAGCAAATCACTCATTTAAAACTTACACAATTTTTTCCAGTTAAATTGCCCATAGTACTTGACAGTGTTCTTTGTAGTGAGACAGCTGTCTAAAGCATTGTCTTCAAAACCACATGACAATGCTTCTGTGTATTAGGTTTAAGAAGGCTGTGTTCCCACCTCAAATTTCAAGTGTTCAAATACATTATTTATGTGACTAAGCATAGAATGCTAGTCTTATGAAAGGCAAGTTCACTGGACTGCACTGCCTTTAAAGCTGCCTGATCCTCTGGAAATTTATTTACTTCTCTTTTCCTTCTGCCTTCTAAATGCCTCCAGCATAATAAACATGAACTAGGTCTGCAACATGGACAACCACAAAATCAATCAGCTTTGTTCTTCTTTAATTTTCTTTATTTTCTAAGATAGTGAGAGATTTCATTCAAGTATTAAGGCTATAGACATATTAAGCACTTTCCATTTCTTGTGATCACTTTGTCCTTTAGCAAAAGCAGCTAGTCTTAGAACAGGTTAGTTTGGTAGCTTGAAAAACCACCTGAGTATTTCTTGGCCATTTATTTTTCTCCACATTTTATTGAAAAATAAAGTCTCATAATCCGCATCATAAAGAATGCTCTTTAAAGTATTATATTTGCATTCTGTCTGTAGGCTTAAGCAGTTAATTGCTAATAGGTAGTAATACTGACTGAACTGATTTGTTACAAACTTGATAGCATTTATTTTTCAAACAGAGAGAGAGATGTCTTCTTACTTCCTTAGGTTTCCAGTGGAAGACTGCAATTTTAGAAGCTGTTTCTTCAGTACAGCCTGGGAACATCTCTGGAGCAGGAGACATCTGCTGCTCCTTTCTGTATTGCATCCTTAGCAGCTTCTTGATACTTTAAAGGAAACTTTGCCCTCGTGTATAACTATTTTTTTATTACGTATTATATCAAAATACTTTTTTTTTTTTTAAAGTTAAAGGTTCAGAATGACCGAGACGCTCAGAGTGTGGATAAAATTTTCACCGAAAGACAAGCGTAAGTACATAAAGTATATGCTTCTCAAAAGCTGTTAAAATCATACAGGAACTTGGTAAAATTGAGAGGTTATCTAATTAAGAAATTGTTAACAGTACAATCCATACAACAAGAGACATCCCCAAACAATGTCAAGATCCTGTACCAGTATCAGGATGAAGCTGTAAACTATTCTGAGTAACTTTAAACTATTCTGAGTAAACTATTCTGAGTATCTGTGGAGATACTTACTATTTCATCCAGGAGGAGCTAGGTGGCAGTGAAGTCTTCTGGCTTGTGAGGACTTACTTTTAAGGTCCCGGATTTTGGAGCTTATGTTTCAGTAGCAGAGTGGAGAAAATAAGCAGAAGTGGGGGCTAGAACTAAGATTCCTGTCTGGTAAAGTAAGGATGTGTGGAAAGGAAGATGAAATCAGCGAGATGCTTGTAGTGAGAGTTTGAAAGCCATGAAAACGGATTGTGTACTGATAAGCTGAGAGGGTGAGTTTGAGATGTTTAATTTAGGGACAGCAGATGTAAGAAGTAGGTCTGGTCCTACCGGGCGCCAGAAAGAACAATAACATTTTATGCGTAAATAAATACTTCTGAAATACCAATTTTCCATTTAATATGCACTTTTCACTAATCCTGTGGTTTTCAATAGGTTGTAAATATGTCTGTTCTACCCCTAAATGCATTTTTAATTGTTAACAAAATGTGCAGAGAAGAGACTTGGTTCAGTATCAAACTAAGGCATAAAGGCATGGTTTGGTGGATAATACTGGTGCTAGCAGCATGGTTGGACCAGATGATCTTTTCCAACCTTAGTGATTCTATGATTCTATATGCAGTAATGATATTTATCATTTTACTGTGTGTAGACACATTTAAGGGAGTGGAGAAATCAGTCTTTGTTACTCTGCTAATTCAGGTTTAAAAAAAAGAAAAAAAAAAAAAAAACCTCTATTCTCTGATGGATACTCATTTTGACTAATAAACTACTGAGCTTTGACATTGTTGATTCAGATTCAGTCCCCAGTCTGACTGTGGTCTGCTTCTTCAGTGCTTTAAATAAATATTTTTTCATCTCTGGCTTCTTTGCCTCTTGAACATCAGTAATTACGGCAGCTTCACAAGCTGCTTTTTAAAGATTTGGTCATGTTAAGCAGTGTACAGTATGCTTTTTATCCCCAGTAAATAGTAACATGATCAGTGATCTTTCATGTTTTGAAATACTTATTTCATGATTCATGAAGCAATAGCTTGTTTCAGACTTGATGAGATGAAAGGAGATGGACTGCTTAGGTTCCATTTGTGTTGTACCTAAGTAGCATAACATGGAAGGCTAAGTAAATGGAGCAAGTATACTACAGTTTTGAAAAGTCAGTCATCATCCACCATGTAGGATATCAGCTCTCCTCAGTTATATATGAATCTATGTATTTATCCTCAATAAATCCATCTTCGCCGTGCTCAAATTCAGTAGTTTTCTCAAATATTACTATGGGATCTTCATTGCTTGTATCTGATACTGCAGGAAAAGAATTCATGTCAGCTGAGAACTCCTGTTCAGTTATCTCTGGGTCGTTTTCTTCCAGACGACGGTGACTGTAGCTGATCAAATAGTGATACCATGTTGGGCATTTTATGGCCATAAAAATCAGGAATGTAGTGCTTAGGACAAACCCTAGGACTCCCACGAGGAAGGTCCAACTTTTGCCAAGGAGTGGAAGCTCTTGAAAACAGATAGGAGAAAAAAAAAATCAAAAAAGCACATACATCTCACATTTGATAGCAATGTAAACCCACCATGCATATTTACTAAAATTAAACAATTGTTTAAAAGTCATCTGATGTTCTGGAGGTGTAGATAAAATAAAATTCTTTTTTTTTTTTTTTCTTTTTCAAAAATAATTCCAGGGCTGGCTTTGAGAATGGAAAAAATAAAAATCAGTAATTGACATTAAATTCTATTTCCCAGGCTTAAATTTCTACATGGTGGTGATGTCTGCATCCTGAAATACCACATTGTTTGTTTGTAATCCTTTCAGTTACATTTCCTTTATGTATTATGTATTTATTATGTATTTATTTATGTATTATTTATTTCTTGTAAATTTCAATAGACTGTAGGTACCAGTAGTCTTTATATACAAGTTGGCTTTGTGTGCTGTCACACAATACACTGTAGATGCTGGCTACAGTAAATGAAGTCAGTGGCAGTGGTGGCTTACGATTTGTGTGTGAACCAGAAGATGGATATTCCTGCTTTAGCCAACAGCAGGAATTGGAGTATTTCGTTATGGGAAAGTGGAGAACATTAATTCGGATGGAAGAAAAAGAGAAATTTGATTTTTACCAGAAGGAAACGTAGAATCTTACCAAATAATGTTGGAATTGGCATCAAAAAATAATGTAAGGAGGCTATTACTGAATTTTTAAAAGAATATGGGATATGCACAGCTGTGTCCCTTACACTGAACACAGTTGAGAGCTGGACAAAAATTAATACACTCAATCTTTTACTTTTTAAGAAGACTACATCTTGTGAGCAGTTAGTTTGGAATAATTATTTATTTATTTATTTTTATGCAGACATCTGGAGAATTATCTGAATTTCAAGCCCTAGAAATTTTCACACCTTTGTTTTTAGTGTCGTTTAAGGTGTGGTTTATCTGTTTTGCAGCGTTACTTAGTAGAGCATAACATTCACTGCAGCATGTTACATGGTCTAACAAAATCTAAAAGTACACTTGTTCCATAGCTGTGACTTTTACGGAAGAATTACAGTACATATGCAAAAGCATATGAAATCATGGATCAGCAAATAAAACATTGCAAGCAGTAAAGGGAAGCGTCATGGTATTACCTGCATGTGTTCCGTTGTTTTCAGTGGTGATGTTTGGAGTTGGAGCTGCTAGGAAGGCTGTGCTTCTGCGCTTAATGGCAGAATTGGAAGTTATACTGGTTTCTAAAGAAGCTTTTTCAGTTTCACAGTCAGCTAGTTGTATAGTTGCAGCCCTGATGGACAATTTTTCCTTTGTTTTGGGGAATGTGCATGTAGTGTTGTTTTCATTTTCTGTGAATGAGCAATGGAGAGTCTATTAGATACCGTTAATTGACAGTTTTATCTAAAAAAAAATCACTGATAACTAATTTATTACTGAAAAATACATAATATGTGGTGGATATTATTCACATCAGGAAAAGCTAAGATAAGATGCAAACAGATATGAAATGCTGCTCTTAGCAGAACTTACCCATTGTCACATTGGAAGCAGTTAGACGTATCTGTAAATCAAGGAGGTCACAGGAGCAGTTCCATGGGTTTCCAGCTAAGGTAATTGTAGCCAATTTAAAAGATGATTTTATATGAAAAGATTTCAAAAAGTTATTTTGTAGATTCAAAACTTTGAGACTTTTTAGAGAAGAAAATACATCTGAATCTAATTGAGTAATCCTGTTATAGGACAGATTCAAAACTGACAGTCGATTTAGTCCTGCAAATGCTGCTGGATGAACTATGCTAATAAGATTGTTGCTGATATCCAGAATTATAAGTTTTGTCAAACTGTAGAAGCTGTTATTACACAGTACGGTAATCATGTTTTCATTCAGATAAAGTTCAGTGAGGTTAGTAAGCCTCTGAAGAATATCTTTGCCATTGTCTTTTAAAGTGATTTTATTATTTTTGAGGCTTAATGTAGTAACATTTGGCAAAAGATCAGTGGGGATATGAGAGAGGTTCTTTCCAGACTCCTCACAAATGACCTGTTGAAAAAAAGAGAATGTCAACAATTAAAATAGTGTAAGGACATCTTGTGATGGAGTCCCAGTGATGATTTTTAAGGGAATAAAAAAATCTATTTAACGTCAGCCCTTTACAAGAAAAATTCTGCTGGCCTTCCTGCCTTTTTGTTTATGATGTTCTTAATATGTTTGTCGATTAGTGACACAGGGTAATGAATCATCCTAGTGTGTAGAGACCTGAAGTGCCAAGAAACTTAGTGTTTAAACTCTGTTATAGTTGCAATGCTTATGTGAATAATATCCAGAATATTATGTATGTCCGACATGCTGTTTTGGAGATAATAGTGTTGTCGGTTTTGGTATTCTAAGGTGAAGTCTAACAGGGTAGGAAAAGGATTCCCTTGCCACAAAATAGAGAAGCCACCAAGTGAAGTTGTCATAGAGAAAATGGACTCAAGCCTGACTATTAATTTATGTGTGTTTTTTCAAACGGATTGATTTGCTTTAAAGTAGCTGTGTTTGCTATTGAAAACATCTTTGGAGCAGACCTTCAACCAGATTGACTACATATTTAATTATAAATGTGGCATTTAAATTCATTTCGGTTTTCTGAGTTGAAGTTTAGCATAGCTGTAGACTTTTCAGGTTTGAGAGTGTTTATATTCTTAATAACTGGAAACATTTTTCTTTTCTGAAAAGATTAGATTTCCATATAGGTTTATTTATGCATCACTGCAGCTTACAGTTTGTTGTCAAGGTAATTAAACTTGCTTTAAAGGAGATTCTAAGCACTGAAAACAGGTTGGTTTATTGTTCCGCTTGCTAGAGGAGTAGCCTATGCTCAAGTCGTTACTGCTGTTATCAGGCTGAGTCTAGGTAGCTTATTTTAAAACAAATTAGGTGTAGTGTCTGCATATACTTTTTTTCTTCATGTTTGTCCCAGCGATGAACAAACAGTAAATACAGTACTGGACCAGTAGACAGTAAGAGCAAACAGTTCAATAACATTTTTTTGCCAGACTCTTAATCCCCCTATATATAAATACAAAATCCATTAAACTATTCTCTAAAAGAATATTTCAAAATATCTTGTACACGTTTGGACCTGACTTGGGCAAGTGCTAACTCAAAAACATCTCTCAAAACAATCTCTCAGCAAGTGGTTGGCCTTGTCCAAATAGCTGTTGTGATTTAGGCCTATTGCAAAATGGTGCAGATATAAAGGAGGCACTCCTGTTGTCTGCGGGGATTTGACTGAAATACAAAACCATCTCAAATATGTTTCAGTGTTACTCCCCTGCTTAGAATGATTGGTAGCAGCAAATTCCCTTTTCACAGGAAAATGTGTCATTTTATTTATCTCTGTCTGCTTCTATACTCAGGTATTTCATGTTTGCAGGCTTTTAAAAGTCTTTAATTTCTACTGTATCTCAAAAATAAGGGTAATTTACATGCACATGGAACTTACAGTTTGAGATGTAACATTGCAGTCAGCAGTGACTGGATTCAAAAACAGTGTTCCAGCCCAGATCATGAGACAAGAGAACTTCATGTTCATAGCCTAGCAATAAGCAAATAACACTTTAAAATATTGAGTACCAGTGTCTTCTGTATCAGCAGTTTAGCAAATTAATAAATAAAATTATTTCCATGATAAGGTTTAAAAAAAAATTGTTCTACATAGATATCATGAAATGTAAAGTTAAGAGAAAAATCATGTTATCAGCCGTAATGCATTGAGCTTTCACTGAATCAAGACAAACCTAAAATCCTGTGGACAGTATCAGAAGATAGCAAATTGATTGAGTAGACAAGTTAGTAGATGAATTTCAATTTCACAAATATCCATATGGAAAATAGCCATAGGCAGAGGTATACACATTAATACCCTGTTAAAGCAGTTATGGGTACTGGAAGTCTATGATATGAATCATCTGAGAAAAGTGTCTGGGCTTGGTTACTGTCCCTATTTTCTTGCCACTGTTAGAGGCAGAATGCTGTACTAGATTGTTGGTTTATTTGGCCAGGTATCTCATATATTCTTAAGTGAAGTCACAGGTTTTGTGAACATTTAATGAGTAGGATGGTCTTCTAATCTCTTTGTTATCCATACTATAATATATTAAATAAGCAATGTACCTCTGTGCTACGAAGGTGTAGTGTTTGCTCTGATCTTTGGAACTAAGTAAGCACAGTTCAGTCTCTTGTGCTGGTGTTTTTGTATGGGTTTGTACCTTGTTTTCTGAGAGTCAGGAAAGATTTTTTGACAAATGGTATTGACTACAATATTAACTTCTCTGAAAGAAATCAGGCATTATTTGCAAGATCTACATCTTGTCTTTCAGATGTTAAACTGATCCATGTTTATGCCAGATATGAATTAAATGTTATGCAAAAGGTAGATTATTCCTTTTGTAACATTTTTCCACTTTGCTTAAGCCTCTGAAGTCTCACAGAGAAAAGGCAGTATACTAAACGAACCTCAATATCTCATTCCTAGATTGCGATCTTCCAGATTAAAAAAGGCAAAAAAGATAAAGCGTTCAAAGTGATTATTGTAGTTTGAGCAGCATTCAGTGAATTTAACAGAAAAGGGATTGGGTACAGAATTACATAACGAAGCTCAATTGTACCAACAAGGAACAATGCTAAATATAGATAGCCAGTTAGATAAAAGAAAAAAAATCTGTTTGCTTCTATGCATTTGTATCTCTACAGACTGACCTTATTCACCTCAGTGAATCAGAAACTTTATAACTTCCTGGAAAGAGGTTGTTTGTATCCTGATCTACTACTCTGATCCATTGTGTAGGTTTAGTGCTATTGGAAATTTACATTAAAAAAAGGACATTATCAGGGGCAAGGGGTGCTAGCCTCAGTGGTATTAAGTTCCTGTATTAGGTACTGTTCTTGTCGGTAATAGTATTGGTGGCTGCGTGATTTTTTGAGACAATTTGCATATTGCTAGTGGCAGTTTGTGAACTCCCAATATCAAATATGGTAAGAGTTGGAACTTGTGACACACTTGGACTTCTGAGATACCTCTTCCAAGATGTTCAGAAACAGAGCAGACCTTAACCACGCTATCTAGAAATACAGATTAATAGCAGTATTTTAGTTTGCAGGTTTCAGAAAAAATGTGCTGTCATTAGGAGAGTGGGAAAATACACTAAGATTTTTTTTAACGTTGCTCAGTCTGTAAGTTAATAACAGTCAAATTAAAAATGAAAGATATATTTTTTTTTTTCCAGAAGTTCAAAGGAAGAATTAGCATAGTCGAGTAACAGGGATGCCGTTAACTGGAAAAATCTGTTTTCTGTCTAAAAAAGTACTGCACAAATGTCTAAGTCAAAAACAGAGTTTCTTCTTTTTTACTTTACTACTGTTGAAAAATTAGGGTTGTTCTTACAATGTTGATTTATTGCATTGTATGTGGGGGAACCCAAGTAGTCAATAGAAAAACAGGAAAGCATCTGTAATTTTAATTGCACTATATCTTTTTAGTAAAACCAGATTTTAAGAATTGCTGCTTAAATTTTTGGAAAGAAACTGAACCTGGCAATGCATTGATAATACTTTGACATTTGTCATTTCAACTCAGAAGTGTTTCTTTAAAAGGTTTTTCTCAGAGAGTTTTTGAAACTTTTACCATTTAATAATAATGTAACTTCTGTTGCTTTTATTGCATTTGTAAAAAAAATAAAAAATAAAAATGGCGTATCTGGAGAGGTAATGGGGTTTGTATAATCAAGTACTCTGGTTTCCAGAAAACAATCAGACTGTTCCCTGGCTTTTAACTGAAGCACAATTTACTTGCTTTGCATGTTGAAGGTTCACAGTAATTCCTGAACTTTTAACATATCTCGAGATATATTTGTTTCCAGTCTAGCAGAAAAGTTATACTAATAAATCTTTGCCTACATTTTGAAAAAGGTGTGCCAAGTGTCTTACCTTTCTGTTGCTTCTTAGAGGCAGCATGAACACGTTTCAGTGCACTGACAAGAAATAATATCATGTAACAGCACTTCGTTTTTCTCCAACCTTTGTACCTAATGAATAAGCAGGCAGTGTAAAAAAAAATAAGGAAGCTAGAACATCTTTAGCAAACGATTGACTAGGTTGAGCAATTCCATATAATCATCTCAGATTTAATTGGTTCCGCAGCCAATGGGGAAGAGTAATGGAAGTATGCCCAAGTGTCAAGTTCCAGATCACATAGGAAGCACTGAGTTAAAATGCCACAGAGTATTTAGAAGCAAGCTGTGTTATATTGTCAGTTAAAGAAATGTTGGAGACAGATAAAGACTTGATTTTTTATTTTTTTTTATAAGACCTATCTTCAAATGAAGAAAATTTCGTGAGATTTGCATGCTGAAGTAAAGATCTCTAGTAGAGATCTCTCGTAGATCTTTAGTAGATCTCTAGTAAAGATCTGTAGTAGAGATCTTAGAAAAGAAAGTAGAGACCTTAGCATAAGAAAAGCTATGGGGTACATTAAAAATAAAGCTCATTATTTACAAAGGATTGCAAGCATTTAAAGACATCTGTTGTATGTGCTATATTTCAGGAACAAATCCTAAAAAAGGAAAAAAAAAAAAAAAGTATTTGCTTTTGAGTAAAAAAAAAAGTATTTTGCTTTTGAGACATGCATCTGAGTGCATGTCTTTATGCAGTTTGACAAAGGGATTATATTGATACACTAACACTATGTCCACTATTTTTTTTTCTTCTGATGATGCTCATTCTCTCAACTTCACTCTACCCAATGCACAGCATGAATCTACAGAAGGATTCACCTTCCTCTTATTCTCCGTTCCTCTCAGATATGGGTCTGAGTAGAAACCTTTCTACTTCAGTATCTGTCTTTAATGTTACTGCCACTTTGATTTTTGCTTAATATCTCAGAAAGTTCTGTGACTTCCAAGGCTCAACCTTGGTTCAGCTTCCCCAGTAATCTTCAAGTGTTGCACTGGCTATGGTAATGAACTATCCTCCTGTTACAGCCATTGCTGATAGCTTTAGTCCTCCTAGAAAAGCACCGAGCTTTAATTTTTTGTCAAAACACTGCTTATCAGAGATGGTGCATCACAGCTAAATCTGTCATTTCTAGTCTCATGAAGATACTCATCTAGCTATCTAGCCAGAAGTCCACATCACATTAAAAATAGAGACTTGCTGCAGGTAAAGACACTACTCTGTTATGTGTCTGCACCTACTTTTACATCAATGAGGCTAGAAAAGTAGACTCTTTCCATATTCTATCAGGCATACTTGCAGTCTCAGACATAGATGAGAAAAACTCAGTAGAGCATGGAGATGCCACTGCCCTCAACAGTGACAGCTGCTTCCAGATGCTGTTTTGGAACACTGGGGGAATATATCAAGCTGTATTCTTCTCTTCCTCTATGAATGCCCCAGTGATCTCCAGGAAAATCCACCTTGTTTGTACGTAGAGACAAGTTCCCTATGATCAGTACTAACTATGATCAGTCTCTCCAGAGGAGTTGCATCTGGTGTGGGCATTTGTTCTGGAAATTAGCAACCTTCAGTTTTTCTTGAATTCTTCCTTGGAATTTTTCTTTTTTCATTCAGCCATGCCTTCAGTTGGGCTTGATTTGTGAGAAATTGTCACTGCGGGGACCTTGCAACAGTTTTCACAGGCCCAGGGTAAGGCATGAGGAGCCTCCAATAACAAAGACACATGAAAGCTCCCTGCCAATTCTAGTTCCATGCCTTCCAGAGAATCTTGGATCAAACTACTTGCATAGTTTAAAAGCATGCTTCACTTAGCAAATTACACCTTTCCCAAGCATAACATAATAATCCATTCATATACTGGTGTACTTACAGAAAGGGCCTCATTCTTTGGACGAGGTTTGAACAAACTATAGTTACTTTCAGGAGGCTGTTCCATTTACCTTCATGTTAAAACCATCCAATACATCAAGTCCCACTGCACTGCAAATTTTCCATGGGTTGTGGGAGATCATCACTTCCACTTGCTTCGTCATCGTCAGGTTCCAAAACTCCTTGCAACACAGGTGGTTATCCTGACAATTTGTACTTAACCTCATCAGATTTCTGGAGATTATAGGTCTTTCCTGAAGTCAGTTACAAGATTGGTTACACTTCTAAATCTTTCCTCAGCAATCCTCAGAAATGGTGGAAACTCTGAGAAATGGCTGAGAGAGGTGGAATTGTTTGATGGAAGGGTTAGGGGGTATCTTATCAGATACGCCACAATAAAGAAGATGGAGCCGGTCTCTTCTCAGTGATACCCAAGGGTAGGATAAGAGTCAGTAAGCATAAATTGAAGTACAGGATATTTCATTTAAGCAGAAAAAAACTCTTCTATGGTAAAGGTGGCCATACTTTGAAACGTTTCCCAGACAAGTTGTGGAGTCTACGTTATTCAATGTAACCAAAAGCTGCCTGAACAAGACACTGACAATCTGTTCTATGTGATTGTGCTTTGCGTAATGGCGCTGCGCAAGCCGACCATCAGAGGTCCACTCCAACATCAACTGTACATGCTTCAATGAAATGTTCATTATTCTTTTATCCCAAGGTTGTCCTTGAGCAGTTCCATTATTTCGCATTGTCTTTGAAGCCTGAGGGCATTCTTGCCTGCTGTCATGGATCTAGTAGCATCAGTCACACAATTTTAAATTTTTGGTGTCTTGCAACTCAGGAAGCGTTAATGAAAACTGGAGAAAAATGGAGCTAATTTTGCAGGAGGCATTCTGAAAGCTAGCAGTGTAAACGGTATTTTAAGAACCGTAAAGGAAAGCCTTTTGAGGAAAAGGACTTATTGTTCAGTGTCTCAGGACTTTTAGTTCATTTCCTTTATCTTCAGCTATGCTCTCAAATTACTTGACTTGCTAGCTTTCAGGAGTTTCACAGAAACCAGTAGACTCTATGTTAAGCAGTGAGAACAACACTTTATGCCTTCCTTGACTGCTAAAACACCTAGCTGCAGCTTATTGCAGTTGTGGTGGTAGAGATTTTTTTCTGCTTGCAGTCACTTGATTTTCTAACAGGTTTACAGTCATTGATCAAGAACATCAGGAATGGCTAATTGCTTAGCCATAGCATGAATAAAAAGCTCCACGCTCCTTAAGGCTACAAAGCCACATCCTGTTCTTAAGGAATCCAGCAATTCATTGGTAAAGCAAAGCTTTCTCATCATCATTATCCAGCACCATCAAGTCCTGGTAACTGTATAGTATGTTCTCTTCACATGCATTCACAAATTATACTCCAGGTTCTTTATTTCAGACTGCCTGTTCTCATTCTAAGAATTCACTGATACAGAGCAAAAAGGGAAAAAAATATACTTCTGCCAGTTTTGAGGACTATCCAGGTAGACAGTGTTGTCACGTTAGGAAGTACTATATGGGTACAGTAAGGGCAAAGAATTCTTTATCTTCTGCATTCCACAATATGAATGTTTATATAGCTAATGCAACTCCAAGGAGATACAAGTAGGTAACTTGTTTTCTTGAAGTCTGTGAAGTTTTTGTGTTAGAGGATCATTTTAGGGAGGCTGAAGGAATAGCAGAGTTTTAAATGTGTCCTTAAAGTAATCATGGACTAGTAAAAATAGTACAATTTTGTACCTTTTACAGCACAGAAAAGTTAATTCAAGCTGTGGAAGAAGATATTGAACGTGAAAAAGTCGTAGCAGATGACATCATAAAAGACATGTCTCCGGAAAATCAAGCTAAGTATATGGAGATGAAGACTGCAAATGAAAAACTCTCCCAGGTTGGTTTGTTTCATAGTACTTAACATAAAATGTTTCTAAACCTGGTCGTATTAGTTCCAGATACAATTTAAATATTAAAGTGAAAACTGAGCAATATAATAAAAAAACTTGCTGGTATCTTAAGCAATTTTAAGTGTCTGAAAAATAAACACAACAATGGACTGAAAACAAATACTTTGTGATTTTGTATTCCTTAAAAGCAAATTATTTTCATCATTTTCTTTTCTTGTTTGGGGATTGACATGCATATTTTAAAACCCTCTGTAGTGCTTAGGTGTTTGATCACATGTAAAAAGCAAGCAAAAGGGAAAAGAGAATCACAGTGTTTTTTCATTCACTTTAGTAGAAATTTTTCTTACCATGCCTAAAAATGAATCTGGCTGGGATTTTTTGTGCTTCTTGTATGTTTGCATATATGAGAAAATTAAGCTGGGCCTTTTAAAATGTTTGTGGCTTTGCTACTTATAATATTAACAAAAGCAATAAAATCTTTAGGGTTAGAATAACCTCATCTAGGTTCAGGCATGTGGTCTTGGAATACTTCCCTGTAAAGTCTACACAGAGAGAAAGGTATCTTTTAAATCTAGTGCTTCCTAGCTGTCAAAGGATGAACTGAATCACTAGTCAGGGCCTATTTGTGCCTTTATTGACTGAAACTGTGCTGACTAGTTCAGATTTTAAAATCTGACTTTAAATTTCTAAAGCAGAAATGATAAATTCCACCTTCAGTACTGATGTTAAGAAAAAGAAGAAAAAAGTGTAAAAAGCAATTCTTGGTTATTGCCCAACAGCAAGTAAGAGGAATAAGAGTTTATTGGAAAATTTGTTTTCTGAAAATAAGTGGATATTATGTCTGAGCTATTTGGAGAAGTCTTGATTTTTAAATTTTTAAGAAGACCAAGAAGAGATTTTCTATTTTTAGGAGATATCTCTTTTTAAGAAGATACCTTCTTTTTAAGAAGAGATATTTTACAGCATCTTCTGGATGCTAGAATGAAGAATTTAAAAAGCAATCTAATCATGCAGTAATTTTTTATCTAAATTTTGCATTTTTTTCCTCTTTAGGAATTGATTGTTCAACAGCAGGAATTGGACACACTGAACATGAAGGAGGAGTCTCTAAGAGCTGTATGTATGATAAAAGCTGTTTCTGTACCAATTTTTGCTGAACTCTACTGTAATAAATAATACTTTTCTCATTAAATTTTCATATGCTGTAGGTTTGTGCTCTAGAATGAGAAAGCAAAGCCACCTCTCTGTTTTCCACCAATAATTTATAATTAGCTGTGTTTTAAAATGTTTTTGTTAGATGCCAAGTACAAAACTTACTAGCTTTAGTTAGCCATATGGTTATCAAATGTTTTGTGTGATGTGTGACTGATTTAGAATTACTCTCCGAAGATAAATGTGAAATTACCACTCAAATTTTTCTAAAGAATTTGTGATACCTAATTTTTCAACATAATGTGGGAGCATGATTTTCTTGTTTCAAATGCCAATGTCATTTGAAGCACAAAGTGGTACCAGCTGAGATATTTTTTCTCCCACAAACATGTAAACACACACTTCTAATATGCTGTTTTACATTACTAGAATTAGAAGCTTCTCACATTGGGTCTCTCATGGATCTTCAAGGATTCATAAGCTGAAACGTACAGTCATATATGTCTTCAGAAAATACCACTTTTGAATACTTGTAGACATTTTTCTATTCCTTTGGAATACTGTATATTGTTTGTGTTTCCCTAGAAATGATAAAATAGCAGTAAATCTACTCAGAAGGTTGGCCTGAGCATGAACTCATTGAGCAAGAAATGCTGACTGGGATATTCTGTTCCAGAAAATGCATTTTTGAGATTACAGATTATATTCATTCTTTATACTGCCTCCGTACCATTTGTAACAAGTGAGCTTCACTTTCAATGTATGGTTAAGTGTCATTCAATTAAAACAATTTCTGCAATGTTCTCTTGCAGTCTGGAAGTCGGTAGTAGGTGTTTTGTTTCTCCCAACAGGAAATAGCACACTCCCTGGTGAAACAGGAGGCTGTGCAGCTGTATGAAAAGCTCCATGAGCTTGAGGAACGTCGAAATCAAATGATTGCTGAGGACAAGAACATGGAATCTCCACAGGAGGAAAGAGAGAGATTACTAAAGCAGGCAAGAACATAAAATGGTATCATTTAAAGGATCCTCTAAGTCAGTCAGTATATTAAGGGATGATGGAGAAAGAAAAATACTTAGTTTTGAACCTTGCCATTATTTAGTCTTTAACCAGCACAAACCATCTGGAATTAAGTACAGGTAATGGATGGGCTGGAAGGGATGCTTCAGGTTCAGCCATAACAAAATTGGCACAGTCAGTTTCTCAGCTGGTTGACTTGTTCAAATTCATCAGTCCTGTTGGGATGGGAAAAATGATCCTATTGAACAATATTATAGCATAACTCTAAACTGCATCATTTTGGGATAGTGTGCAGATGTACTAATCAAGAAACAATCTTATTACTTTGTAAGGGAGCGTGCCGTGTTATATAGCCATTCTTGCATACATACTATGTGGATTATTGTACTGAACAGCACTCATGAGTATATCCAATTTTTAAATATGTATGGAGAAAGCAGGGGAGCATTTGGAAGAGATCAAATTTAAATAATAACACTTCTCTCAGTGAAGAGATGTTGTTGGACAACATGACAACAAGTTTGTGAAATCATATGCTGAGTTTCTATTCCTCGTGTACTGAATTAAGAATTATTTTTTAGATTTCTCCTTCTTCATTTGTAGATTTTATTTCATATGTTACAGTTGGTATTCCTTTCTATAGGTTAAAGAAGATAGTCAAGAAATAGCAAGCATGGAAAGACAGTGAGTAATCCCATTTTATTGTTGTTCATATTACATTTAGCCCCTGCAGAGAGAGATTAATCCTGTCACATTTTCACCATATGTTGCATCCTCTACTGGTTTTAACCTTCCACAATAACAGGACATATCCTTCTGCTGCAGCTAAATAATTTTTGTATTACTAGACCATTTAGGTCGGCATAAGATATTTCCTATCTTCATGAATATGCCTTAATAATAGCACTGACATAAATTTATTTAGGGCTGCAGAACACATTCCAAGAGCTGTTCATTGCAAGCCCATTTTTAAGATTTTGTTGTTGTTGTTTCAGTTTCTTAAGCCTGTAGAGTTACAAAGTTGCTTACAGAAATTTCAATTCTGAAGAGTAACAGGGCACTGCTTCTTACTTCTCAGTTACTACACCTTTCTGTAGATTTTCCAGAAGCTCTTTTAATATTACAATACATAGTAATATGTTATGGGGGACAGATAGAGTAGTATCTTTCTGTAATCTTGAGTTTTTTGATTTTTCTTTCTTTAAAGAAGATTTTAAATAATTCTTGAATTCTCCTAGAAACAATTTTAAATTCTTCTTACAAGTACTTTCAGTTTTAATCATTGGTTAATTTTTAATGCATTATCACCTTTTGATTGGCTAATAAGTTACTTAACAGAATTCTTGGTAAGAAGCAGTAACAGAGAAATTTATTTGAGAATTTACAGAAAAATGTTTCTAAGGTAGTTTTCTTCCTCATTTCAATTGATTATCTATAGATACAGTGTTTTATCTGGCAATTTCTTAACAGATTTTAGTGAGCACATAGGTAATTTTTACATGATACAGTCACTTGATGGAGTTTGCCAATTACGTTGTACGTTGCAGAGCTGTATAGCAACCAGAAGAGGGGCCAGTTGAGTAAGGTAAAAGCTACTGATGATGCAAAATTGCTTTTAATGGAAAAGAGCAGCAGTACTTATACTTACTAAGATGGACTATGTATATTAAATATAGATTGTGACTAAAGTGAAAGGTACATTGCATGTATGTTTTATAATAACGGTAATCCTAATGTTATCTTGTTTTTGAAAAACTTAGGTTTGTTATTTTGATTCTGATTCTTCTCTCCATTTTTCTTTAAAAAAAGTAAGTCTTTTACAAAGCAGTTTTAACCATGGATTTCATAATCTTTTTATTAGGCTGGCAGAAGTAAAAGAAAAAACAAACCACTTTAAAAAGGTTATTCAACGACTTGATATGGATTTGGAGAATCATCAAGGTAGTATCACTTCAGTTGTGGTATACCATGCAGGGATTTACTTGGAAAAGATGCCATGCCCGTGTTACAATGTGGACGTTAAGTGCTTGAAAACGTTTGAATTTATACAAATACCCAGTTGTTCACTATCAGGAGAAAGTTTTATGTCGTTTGAGTTTATGCAAATACCCATTCATCACTATCAGAAGAAAGTTTTGTGAAAGTTTTGTGCAGACTTCTCAGAGAAGCTGAAAAATGACCAGTACACACTTAATACTGGAGCATTCATCAACGTTGTTGTGCTTGGTAAACTACTGTATAAAAAGATAGTACAGCTCTCTGGCTTTCTGTCCTAATACCTGTCTGAAAGTGTGAGAATGTTTAAACTAATATCCATGTGTAAAGCAGCTGGAACTCAGTTTGATTTTTTATCTGTCTTGGACACTCCTTATGTTGATCTCTGCAACAGTTTGAGAATTGCCTAAAAATGGTGTTAGTTCTGCAAACACCCAATGTCATTATATTAGGCTAATCCCAACGTAGGTTGGGATTTGTTTTAGCACTGGAAGTTACGGTTCAGGAGAAGTAGCTTAGTTTGAGTATAGGCCTTCAACAGCTCTGGAAGATTCTCCTTAAAATGGAAATTCATACCATGGGAAACCTATTGTTTAATTATAGTGGATTCTGGTTAGGTAGGAGTTAGATAAATATGCGTATATATTTTGGAAAACCTTAGAACAAGCTATTTAACTTCTGTGGAACTGATAAATTGATGTTTTTGATTACTTTAATTTATACATTTTCATGGGTAAACAGTATTAAAGTTAGCTGTGAATTTCTTCAAAGTGAACAGATACTCCTAAAAATGACCCTAAATGATCCCTCTCATCTTTTGCATTATGAAGTATTTAATATTTTTCCATATGTTTCATTATTTTAATGCAAATAATTTATTAAAATTGTTCTATTGGCTATTTCCAGACAAAATAATTTTCAGTTTTACTATCCTGCTTTTATTTTGTTGTTGTTGTTGTTGTATCTTTGGAGAAATGCAGAAGGTAAGAAGTGAGTTGCTTTTCACCTTTTATAGTTGGATTTGCACTTACAGTAATTCATTGCTGGTCTGTACTTCTTTTGGCATTCTAGATGTTGTATTGACAAAGAGGATTTAACACACAGGCAGCAGAAGGCACATGCTCTCCTTCAACATACAAGTAACAGTCAGGATATGCAGAATAAAGCTACCTGGTGATCTTATCTAAAAGTGTATTGAGCCAGAGTTTGATTTGCAACAGTGTTGTAGAAGAAAATAGGTTTAAGGCTTATCTATTGCAACCTGCAAATAGCTACAGTTTAAAAGTGGGTTCTGCCTGGTCTTTTTCGATATAGGAGTTGTGGCATGGTCAAACGCTTTATATTAAGTCTACAAAGGGTGCAGTATGCAGAGTGGGAAAGCGTCTGCTTTAAAAGTTTGGTTTTCCTAGCGTTTGAGGCTGCAGTTGATACAGTTATATCTGACAGTGCCAGCACTGTACTACCCTGCATTAGTTGTATTCATCTGCATTGTTTTACCCCATTTATGCAAAAAGAATGTGTGCCTATAACATATTTGTGGAAATGGTTAACACGCATAACTTGATTATGACATGAACGCTGTGTGTAGCAACAAAAAGAATAACTAACTCATAAAGACCTTTCTTAAATTGTTAGTAGAATCAATAATTCTTTTATGTACTAAAGCACTTGATTCTCTCTTGTCTACTTCTTTGTCCTTGAGATTCCTGTCCTCCCTCCTTCCCCAGTCAACTTACTTCAGGCTCAGTATTTAAATTGCATATTTCAAAGCATTCACAAAACTTCAGGTCTTACAAGTTTTTTGAATAAAATTTAAGGAAAATTAACCAGTCAAAAAAAAAAAAGTTACAACTAGGAAGTGTTTGAATATTTCAGGATGCATATTTCAGTGCTTGGAACATTTTGAAAGAATGGGAAAAACAAAATAAGTAAACTATAAGTAGGGTTTTTGTTCAGTTTTCACTTAACTGGGTAAGTTTTTTACTTGTTTATCTTGTTTTATTGTATTTTTAATTATATGCTGCATATATTAGCATCTAGTTTTATTGATTATTCAAAGTCAGCATTAACTGATAATGCAATAGACATAGCATTTCATAAATTGAATGAAAGGCTAATCTATTGATGGAATAATGCCAGCTTTTAAAGAAAAATTATCTGTAAAGGTATTTTAAAGATAAAGGTCTTTAATTCAAATATCTTTTTATTTAAAAGTTTGGATGATTGCATAGCTCTATTTCATGGCTCATTGTAACTAGACTTTTTGAAGACTAGAACAGACTTTAAGTTATCAAGTATTGGATACTTGCCTTGCAAAATGAGAGAGTCTAGCAAGGAACAAAGCGACAGCTACAAGGAAGCTGAAGAAAAATTACTGTCCCTTAGGGGTTTGCGGGTGTTTGTATATACTAGATAAAAAGGAAAGCAGGGGAGTATATAAGTAAAAAGACCTTGGTAAATTTGCTTGCTCTGTTATATCTGTATCTATTGTTATTCTTTTTCTTTATATTTTTTTAAAGTCACAACCTCAAGCTGAAAATTAATCTATGAACAAAACTCAAACAATTAAAAATTTAGATGTTTGCAACTTAAGGTTGTTGTTAGCAGCTGAATTTTCTTGGCTTCATGAAACCTGTGGCAAATACAGCAACTCTACCATTTTACTAGTACATTTTAATTAAGAGCTGTTTATAGTCAATTGTTAGATACAAAGATGGACTGATTATTTCATAGTCATTATTCCTAATAGCAAAGTAAAGAACATGTTGGAAAGGGTCTTTTAAAACTTTTCGTGCATTCCATTTTCCTCTACCAGTTTTCTTGTTTATTTCCTGAGATTGTCATGCTGGCTTACAAGCTGCTTATCTTTATGAACGTCCATTTTAATACCTGAAAGTGCCATTGAATTGTCTCGTGTTAAATGAAGACACACAAAGCTTAACTAACCATGCTGCCCAAAAACATTAAAGCATTCTTTCTCTATTGTTGAAATTCAACTGACTTAAGAAAAATCGTGCCAACTTCCTTTGTTCAAACCAAATACTTATCCTACTCTTATTTATGAAAAATCCTGACCTCTAAAAGGTTCTAAAAATTGCACCAAGACTGGTTTATTAAGATAATTATCTTATTTTTTAATATAAAGCTGTGTATGACATATTGAATTGAATGGTGATAGCAAATGATATGGAATGAGTCCTCTACTTTTAACACATGCTTAATTTTTATTTTTTTAAATTGGACATTTTGCCTGCCTAAAGGAATCCACGACTGAGGTAATAGAGAGTTGAATCAATGTTACATTTCTTGCAGGAGAGGAAAATTGGAAATACAAGGAGCTGAAGAAGAGAGAAGAAAGCATGGACAGTAAGATGTCTAATATACTTTAATTCCACTAAAATACAGGTTTTCTTGTACTGTTTTCACTTAGTTAATTTAGCACTGAAAAGAACTGATCTCCTGATCTTTGCATAAAAGTTTCTGTGTTCTGTCTCAGGACAAAATAATTGATAACTTAAGATTTACAGGACACTCACAAATATTTGAAGTGTCTTTCAAGGCTTTTCATCAAACGTCTTAGGAACAGCTTTATTTTGTGAAATAGTGCTGAAATGAATTTTAAAGTGAACTTAAATGAGAGACTCAAAACCAGCTGGTCAGGTCTGATTAATAGAAGCAAAACTTTAGAATTGGGATGCATAAATATCACATAAACCTTTAAAATTAAGGCTTTTCATATCTGTTTATTCAAGATGAATGCTTCTAAAGTTCTGCTCCATATTAAAAAGTTCTCATGTTAGGAAGATCTCAGCAGCGTCTAGCAAAAGAATGAAGAGAGAACTATTTTTAAAGTATATTCCACAGCTACTATATTATAGTAGGAAATTTACAAAAACTGTTGGTCTGCTACTCAGCAAACGGGGAAAATGATCAGCAAATATGCCACGAAGTGTCTAATAGTAAGTGCTCTCTAATACTGTTCAGTTTAACTTAAGGCTAGTGTGATTGAAAACAAGGTCTCAGATGACAACGAGGAAATATGGGTGGGAGCATACGTACAGAGTCACTGGATTTTCAAATTACCTGAACTTCATCAGAGGATACTGATGCAGCTCTAGAGCTGTTTGAGATTAATTGAGAGATGTGGGGTTAACATATACAAATCTGGGAATAGGGCAAGTATTTTAACAGTCTTGAAGAAGAGTAGCCAGAGAAATATAGATCAGGCACCTTAGCATCAATTTCCAGAAAGACTGTGGAAAAAATAATCAAGCAAACAACATTAATGTTACAAAGCATGATTATGAGTAACAATTACATTGATTGGTCAAGAACAAACAACTAATTTCCTTTTTTGACTAAAAAATACAGCAGACTAAGGGGGGAGAAGCAGGTGTTCTGTCTCATGTAATTTTCTTAGAAGCAAGGAATGGAAATATGGTCCAATTTTTAGCCTGTATTGTGCATTTCATTAACAAATTATTGATTATTAAGGATTCATTGTCAAGAAGAATGGAAGGATGTGTTGAGTGGAATTTTGCTGTGTGTTGGATGTTTAGGTTGGTCAATATTTTTTTAGTCAGTTGGATGACAAGATATAGAGTAAATAAATATTTTCACAAAAAAAGCTACATTGGAAAAACTGAAGTCATGATGGAGAACAAGGTTAGAATTTAAAATATGACAGACTTTAAAAGATGTAGAAAAAAAATTGACAAGGGTAAGTGTAAGATCATACCTGGGCAGGGGTAATCAGCCGCAAAGAGCAAGGAGCAGTTCCTCAGGCACAACTCACATGATCTTGTTGAATGAAGTGATCTTGTTCTTTGTGCATTAAGGAAGGCTTCAGACGGAGCATTGTTTTTAGTACTGCTCAATGCACGTGAAGATAGAGGTTGTCCATCTGAGGTGTGATTGATCAAGGATACAGAAAACATGACCCATGAGGAAATTTTAAAGAATAGAGAATTTAGGAAAGTCATCAAATACATGAAAAGGCTGTTTCAGAGAATAAGTGAATAATATATCTGTACATATAGATGAGGGATAGAAAAGGAGAAAAGGAGTAATAAACATATAGTCACAGAAGGACTTCAGATTGAATGTTAGGAAACTCTTTATAAAGTTAAAACTCACCAAGCATTGCAATAGGTTGATGAGGAGGATTAGAGAATGTCTTTCATGAACCCTCTCTTAAGACAAGTGCATACAAACATCTGAGACATGCTTTTGTGAATCTGTAAAACATTAGATTAGACTTAGATGAAGCAAGATCAATCAGACAGGTATGATAAAAAGGAAAGAGGCTTTCTTGCAGGAAGACAATGAAATTAGAGATAAATATGGACCCTATAGAAAGTCTTTGAATAAATGCAAAGAAGGTTTAAAAACAACCTAAAAAGGTCCAGAATGGCAAAGGAAAAAAATGCTGATGAAATCGTATAGGTGCGGTGCCTAGGTCCTAATTCCACAGTTTCAGACTCTGTTTTATAAAATGGTTTATTTGTGGATATAAAGTGCATTAGTTCAGTCTCTAGAGAATTACTAGCTAATAAAGTCTGCTGTGTCTATCTTTATTTCACATTTTTGAATGTCTGAGAAAACTTTTTTTTTATGGAGGTGCTTTAATTTCAGGTTATTGGCCTGAAATTAAATTAGGTTTGGCTTTAACTATGTCTCCAGTTACAAGTTCACAGCAGTACTGGCAAAAGGTAAACCTTCTTATATTCTTGTCAAGTACTGTTTGTTACAGGTGTTTTTCAGTCTCTCAGCAGGACCAAAGCTTTATCTCAACTTTTTGAGCTAACTAAATTTGCATCAGAACTAGTAATTATTTTTAGCAATTAGCTGTGCACATTACAGTTGTGCTGTCTAATTGGCCTCTAAGAATTCCAAGTATCTTTCATCCTGAAATCACTGCCTCGGGGATAGCCTTTGTAGTATGTAAGTATTGTCCCCTTGCTCCAATAATATAAATTATTGAAGCACACTCTCTGAAAGTTTTACAAGCTGTAATCTGTGAAGCTTTTGTATTAATTCTTTGATGGAAAGCAATGCAGATCATGTTCAGATATTGCAACAGCTCTCTTACTTATAAATCTTAAATTAGTTGATAATTTAAGAGATATTATTGAAAAATACTGGTTGCTCCGTGATCCACATTGGTCTAGTCAGTCCTCATCCCATCAGGATTTGTTACTATTTCCATTTAGTAGTCCCTCCTGTTATATATCTCTCTTCCCAAATGATCCATCTCACATTTACTATCATCTAATCCCCCTTGTTCAATGAAGCACTTCTCCCATTTTTTGTCTAACTAGAAATTTAGCAAGCTCTTACATTTCCTCTATGCTCCTGTATATTTAAATATATTTCAGGTGGAGAGCCACCAGGTGACAGGTGGTCATTAAGGTACAGACCTGGGTGTCATCTTGCTGTCCATGTGATGTGTCCAGCACCTTTTATCATTATGTCTGTCACCAGGAATACGATTTCATATGCCTGGGACACAAATACAGACTGCACAGCAACATTACAGCTGTCTTGTCAGATTCAGCTGGACACTTACAGGAATGATGATAAAAGGTAGATGTTAGCAAAGGGACATAGCATGGCAAGTAGGAGATAATACCAGGTGGATAATAGTCTCAGGTGCTTAGCCATGCTTGTTATTTAGTCCAAGCCTTTAGAGATAGTGAAGTTACCTGTTTCCATTAGTTGGTAGCCCATTTCACTAGCAGTCACAAAAATGAAGACTGACAGCTGCTGGGACAAGCATTCAGAAAGATGTCAGAAATGATGGTGATGAAACTCCTTTCCCATTGACTGGCAACCCTCACCTAAACAATATCAAAGAAGATATCAAATATCAAAGAATATCAAATATTAAGCGTGTCAAGATTGGGGGAAGTACTGAGCATAGGGATTGGGGCTGGGTGGAGTACTGCATCACAACCAGTGCCACAAAAAAAGAAGGGAGAATCTTAGGGATCAGAGACTCCTTGCTGAGGGGCACGGAGGCCCTCATTTGTCGCTGAGATAACCTATCCAGAGAGGTGTGCTGTCTTCCTGGAGCACGTGTCAGAGACATTAGGAAGGCTCATTAAACTGGAGGATTACTATCCTCTTGTTGTCATTCAGGTTGGATCCCAGGAAGCTGCAACTAGAAAAATGAGAAATATTAAAAAGGACTTTGCATCTGTGGGAAGGTTGTTGAAGGGATCAGAGGTGCAGGTAGTGTTCTCCTTTGTCCTCCCTCTGGGTGACGGGGATCCAGAAAGAAGGTGAAGAATGGGACAGGTGAATGACTGGCTGAGGGGGTGATGTCTGGACCAAGGATTTGGCTGCCCAAGATCAAAATACCCATTTGAGTATCTTGATCAATGATCTTGGGTGAGGGGATCAAGTGCACCCTCAGTAAGTTCACAGATGACAGCAAGTTAGGTGCGTGTGTCGATCTGCTCGAGGGTAGGAAGGCTCTGCAGGAGGATCTGGATAGGCTGCACCGATGGGCTGAGGTCAACTGCATGAAGTTCAACAAGGCAAAGTTCCGGGTCCTGCACCTGGGGCACAATAACCCCAAGCAGAGCTACAGGCTGGGAGATGAGTGGTTGGAAAGCTGCCAGGCGGAGAAGAACCTGGGAGTGTTGGTGGATAGTCGGCTGAATATGAGCCAGCAGTGTGCTCAGGTGGCCAAGAAGGCCAACAGCATCCTGGCTTGTATAGGAAGCAGTGTGACCAGCAGGGCTAGGGAAGTGATTGTTCCCCTGTACTCGGCTCTGGTGAGGCCGCACCTCGAGTACTGTGTTCAGTTTTGGGCCCCTCGCTACAAGAAGGACATGGAGGTGCTCGAGCGAGTCCAGAGAAGGGCGACCAAGCTGGTGAGGGGCCTGGAGAACAAGTCCTACGAGGAGTGGCTGAGGGAGCTGGGCTTGTTCAGCCTGGAAAAAAGGAGGCTCAGGGGCGACCTTATCGCTCTCTACAGGTACCTTAAAGGAGGTGTAGCGAGGTGGGGGTTGGCCTGTTCTCCCACGTGCCTGGTGACAAGACGAGGGGGAATGGGCTAAAGTTGCGCCAGGGGAGTTTTAGGTTGGATATTAGGAAGAACTTCTTTACTGAGAGGGTTGTGAGGCATTGGAATGGGCTGCCCAGGGAAGTGGTGGAGTCACCATCCCTGGAGGTCTTTAAAAGACATTTAGATGTTGAACTTAGGGATATGGTTTAGTGGAGGACTTGTTAGTGTTAGGTCAGAGGTTGGACTAGGTGATCTTGAGGTCTCTTCCAACCTAGACAATTCTGTGATTCTGTGAAGTGTAGAGTCCTGCACCTGGGAAGGAACAGCCACATGTATCAGTACAGACTGGGGGACAACCTGCTGGAGAGGAGCTCTGAGGAGAAGGACCTGGGGGTCCTGGTGGACGACAGGTTGACTGTGAGCCATCAGTGTGCCCTGGTGGCCAAGAGGGCCAATGGGATCCTGGCGTGCATTAAAAGGAGTGTGTCCAGCAGGTCAAGGGAGGTGATCCTCCCCCTCTACTCTGCCCTGGTCAAGCCTCACCTGGAGTGCTGTGTCCAGTTCTGGGCTCCCCAGTACAAAGAAGACGGATCTCCTGGAAAGAGTCCAGCAGAGGGCCACACAGATGATACAGGGCCTGGAACATCTTCCCTATGAGGAAAGGCTGAGAGACCTGGGTCTGTTCAGCCTGGAGAAAAGAAGGCTGAGAGGGGATCTCATCAATGTGTATAACTACCTAAGGTGTGGGAGACAGAGGGATTTGGCCAATCTCTTTTCAGTGGTTTTTGGGGACAGGACAAGGGGCAATGGCCACAAAATGGAGCCCAGGCAGTTCCGCACCAACATGTGAAAGAACTTCACTGTGAGGGTGATGGAGCACTGGGACAGGCTGCCCAGGGAAGCTGTGGAGTCTCCTTCTCTGGAGATATTCAAGGCCTATCTGGACGCCTACCTGGGCAGCGTGCTCTAAGGAACCTGCTTTGGCAGGGGGGTTGGACCCGATGATCTTTCTAGGTCCCTTCCAACCCCTTCAATTCTGTGATTCTGTGAAGATGGTGACCTCATATCATTAATGAGTCAAATATGTGTATATGTGAAAAAAAAAACAAAACTGGTTTTCATTCCAGCCTCTTAAGTTGACAAGTTTCAAGGACTGTATCACTTGCCTTTTAAGTAAATTATTAATCTCAAAGTCTAAATATGTACAGCTTATCAATTTAATACAAAGATTTAACTGAAAATTACAAGGGTTTGTGCTATACCTCTGTTAGCAGCAGTCTTCTTTATCATGTTTGTTGATCTCTAGATTTTCTTGAGACTTTTGAAGATGTGAAGAATCAAGAGCTAGAACGAAAGGCCCAAATAGAAGCCAATATTATTGCACTCCTGGAGCATTCAAGCAGGGTAAGCGCATTTCCATCCTCCCATGGCAACCTAGGCATTTAGAACCACAGAACAGGAGAATGAATGGTTAAAACAAGGTTATTGTTTTTTGTTTTGTTTTGTTTTGTTTTGTTTTTTTTTCCAGAAAATATATGCATAATAATCTCTAAGGATCAAACAAGTACCATATATTGTTGTAGTAAAAAGATGTAATTAATTTCTCTTTATCCCTGGGGAAAGTCTTTTGAATGTTAGATTATGCATGTGACTGGAGTAAAAGAAATGCATATATCATTCCTGTAACTTATCATTGATATAATCAATATCATTCTATTTATGATAAACATTTCAGAATGTTGCAAATAAAACTACTGCAACATTTTTTTTATCTAAAGTCTGCAAATCTCAGTTCATGGGTATTTTATCATCACTAAGAGGTAAAACTAACAATATTTCAACTGTCTCCTCAATATTTGAATTATGCCTAAAATACCCTGCCATGTATATTTAATGTAAACACTTCAGAAATTGTTCCCACTTGCAGTCTGACATTTTTTGAACTTTCAGAACATTTTTCCTATTAACATTTTTGTTCCTGCAGATTTTTTTGTTATTGTGGTTGTTGTTAGAGAAATCTTTTAGCTGAGTAATATTTTGATTATATCATCGCTTCAATTGTGTCTTATTCAATGTAGTATACTGTTAAGGTATGTGTAAAGCAATTAATACTTAGTTTAGAAGAGATTTATGTGGCACAACAGTTTATCCTTACTGCATTTCTCTTTCATATTCATTGGTCTATCAGTACATTTTTTTATCAAAAGCTGACAGAATGAAAAGTCATTAAATTTAAATTATTTCAGACTGTTTCCAGTATTTTCAATCCTTGTGATAGAAAAGCCAAATAACAGACTAGGAACTTGGAGAGAAGAGGGTTTGGTAATTGTCCAGTTACCATTTGTGGATTCAAAGATACAGTATGTTCTTGTTATTTATACTACACAGAATGTGAATTGTATGAAACAAATTTCATCTGTTACCAATCAAGAGTTGAAGATTATGCAGGAAGACCTCACTTTCAAATCAAATGAAATGCAGAAGTCACAGAGCACTGCTAAGAATCTGATTACAGGTGAGACCAACACTGAATTTTCAAATTCATTCCTTTAAAAAGCTAAAATGACCTAAGCACAAGAAAAATTACACTAAGTACAAGATCAGAGTTCTGTACTGAACTTGAAATGCTGTTGTAAGTTGACAAACTTGAATTTGTATGAGTAACAAGTGGTTTATATTCCTCAAAAGTATTTTACTTACTATTAGCAATAAAAGATGAGCTTGCTTGCAGAAATACATTTTCAACAGATGTATTTTAGTATATATGCAAAATGTCTCTTGAGACAGAAACTTGATTTTATTAATATTCACCTTGAAGTAAACATTCTTTGCAATGTTAAAACAGTTTTTAAGAAATACAACTAGGGACTTGCACCTAACCACGTATTATTTGTAAATGTTATTCTTAGTATCACTTACTCACAGTTTGTGCTTTTCTAAAGGGAAACTTCCCATGGGAGAATTAACTGGCAACAATGGTGAATAGCTCTCAAATTCATATTCTTAGGTTTTGATTCTTTGACTCTGAATTTTCATTTTGACTTAATTTTGGAAATACTCAAGCAATTAATTTTCAGTGTAGGAATTTGTAGGACCTGTAGTTTCAGAAAGCAGACAATACTTTTCTTTCATTTCCGCAACAGGTATCTATTTAGTTCTTTATTTGTACTGTTTATAGTGGAATTGTTCTCCTAATTGTAAACCTTTGCCAATATCATTATTGGTTCAGCAAGCCTTTCCTTGTTTGTTTGGCTGAAAGGAAGGGGCAGGAATGAAGAACCATAAATCTTTTTGTTAGAAGGCTATTACGTGCTGTACTTGGTAGTGATTTTCAAAATAGGGGCTTGTATTGTAACTTCAAGCAGATACGTGCAAATGAAAAGTTGTTATTCACAAAATACTGTAGAAATTGATTTTGTTGTGCATTTGAACATTTAGTGTTCATTTGTCTGCAAATAAGCATTTTGCAGTTATAGTTTAAAGAACTGGACCAGACCTTACAGGTTCAAATATGACTTTTTGTTCTTTCATGTTAACAGCAATTCTTGGATTTTACAATATAGGGATGTTCCAGAAACACATAGCACTGTAGATGACATTATTGAAATACGTAGTTCTCTCTTTGCAAGGGGATAGAAGTTGCTGTATATAATTTTCAGCAGATAATTTAAATTATTTAGAAGTACATTTCTGAAAGCAAGGAGTCACAGATACTGTAATAAACATTAGATTCTTTCGAAAACAGAGTGAATGTTCCATTTGCGCAGTTGAAGTTCTTTGTAGCCCCTGAATTATAGCATGGTCATCTTCAGGATTTTTTTGTTGTTACTAAAATCTGAATTTCCATATATTTGTGCCATAACAAAGATATAAAAAGTCCATCGGCAAGCCCTTTTTTTAAAAAAAAAATAAAAAATAAAAAGGAAGAAAGGAAACCATGAAGAGTAAACAAAAGTGCTGATGGCATAGTTTCCCAAAAACATTTCCCTGGGTCACAGTGGTTTGGTCTCAGAGTTTGCTACTGTGTACACACTGCCTGCGAGACGCTGCAACTTCATGGCGTATCAGAAGGAACTGGGCTGCATCCTCTTCCTGTCTCTTCCCCTAGAGGAGTTTGGAGTTTTTTTTGTTTTGTTTTGTTTTGTTTCATTTAGGTTGTCGCTAGATAAGGATAACATTCATCCCTTCCAGTTTATTCCCTTTTCTCCAAAAAGTGCGAATGGGAAGGAATAGCCCACTGCTGTCTCACCACAGAATATCAGTTTATAGACAGAGCAGTCTTTTAGTCCTTTCGGGTATTTTGGCTTGTATGTTGTTATTATTCATTACATGTAAAATAAATCCTATTTAGTCAACTACATGTTGCTTTGAAGTAATAGAATATTAATATTAGACTAATTATATTAAAAGCAAAAATGTTTTCATTAGGTCTAAGTAAGTCTTTAAAATGTAAAGTTGTTTTTCAGCTGTTTCCCTCTGATTTGAATTCTTTATGTATTTTTTTTATTGTTTCGAATGTTAAAGCTCTGATTTCTTGAGGTTGCTAAGCATTTGTTTGTCTTTAAACCACAGTGCCATAGGAACAGAATTAGTTCGGTGGTCTGTTCAGTTTTGTTTTAGGATCTGACATTGCCCAATAACAGCCACTGCAAAGCGAAGCTATGGTCAGTTATTCTAGATGCAAGCAACTTCTTTTCTTAAACCCTTTACAGTGGAAGAAGGCATAAACATTGATTCACAGACAAGCATTTTAGTTCCAATACTTTTTCTTTTAAATCCTTCTTTTTGCCAGTATGGAAATGTTTAGAGTCTATATATATGCTCTTTTCACATATAGGAACCTTTCAGTCTTACCTTATTGAACCATGCTACTCAGGATGTGCAACACAAAAATCTTGGCTTCCCTTTTTGTTTGCTTATTTTGAGGTTTCTGAAGACATCACAAACATACTTTATTATAAGAAAAAAAAAAAAAAAGAAAAAAAAAAGTTGACTAAAGCTAATATTTCACACTAAGAAATGTATATATGGCATAAATACAGAGGAAGAGAAATGAGTACCAAAATCTTGCTATATTAGGATTTTGATCAGGTGAGATTTTTCCAAATAGTTCCAACAATGAAGTTGTTCACAGTTTCTAAAAAACACAGTTTTTAGAAAGGTGAGCCCCTGTCACATATGCACATCCATTTCCTTCTGCTGTAAAGATCTCTATTGCTTTGGTGAAGATGGGAGAAACAAATTTCTACTGTTTTTCCAGGGGAACTGCACATACCTGAGTGTGTAAGCATAACGTTCAGTGTATGCCAAGTGCTGTTTCTTTGTGTTGTCTCATCCCTTCCAATAACTCACTTCACCTGGTACTTTAGAATTTAGAAAAAAAAAAAATATTTGTATCATTATTCAGAGTTAAACACAGCTCTGAATCATAGGATTATGTAGCTATGTCTTTAAAAATTCAGGAAAATATAAGAATGGGAAGGCACACACCCATCCAAAACAGTTCTACCCCTATCTAGTCCTTCCACGCTTCTAATTCCTTTCATTACCTATCTCTCTTATTTCTTTTTAGAGGATTGTCAGAAGTAAATGCTGAATATTGACACACATGCTCAGTTTGTAAAAATAAGACAATTCTTATTACTGTGAAGATATGGAAGAATTTTCTTCAAGGAAAAGCTGGCAATTTAATCTCATAAAACTAGGGCAACAGAACAACAGAAATAAAGAACAACAGAAATAAAGGCAATATGATACTAAAAAGCTAACAAAAATAAATTTCAAAATCTGTCTGCATTGTAAGTCAACTTTTGGTAAGGTATTACCACTGCCTTAAAACTTGAAATTGACTGAAGTTATGTGCAACTTTAACAATATAAATACAACAGTGTGATGTAGAAAATCACCACATTTCCATTATTGTTCACTTATGTAGTATATATTACCATAACTGTAATTTAACAATTTGAAATACAGGATGATTGTGAAGATTGGATTTTGTGCTTTCATTCATGTTAACATTCCTATGTATATCAAGATAGCAAGAGCTGTTTGTATTGCTCAAGTATAGCATAAATCTTTATATCTGGATAATGTATTATCATAGAATCATAGAATCATAGAATATTATATAGAATCATAGAATATTATGGGAAAAAAAAAAAAAAAAAAAAGTCCTATTATTTAGTGATTGTGCATTTGTTGGCCTAGAGAGTCAAAAATTGCAGATGGACCTGCAGAAGATGGAACTCCTGGAGGGCAAGATGACTGATGAACTGGCTTCTCTTAAAGAGAAAATTGAACAAACAACAGCAGAGTTGGAAGTCTATAATAATTTGCCAGCTCTGAAAGCATCAGGAGAAGAGAAGAAAAAGGTAATAATAGGAGTGAAGCATAGAAATACATGAAACACATGGGGATTTGTGTGTTTTTGAGCACCTGCAAGAGGGGCAGCCAGGCCTATGGTTGGGGATCCTGAATGAAACAGGGTTTGCACAGCAGTACAAATGAATCCAAATGCTTCTTAGCTTATATATGTGACTTATTAACTGGATACATGTGGCAGGCTATCAGCTGGATACCTTTTGATAACTTCCTTCCCACAAAATTTCCCATTTATTTTACCGATTTATCTGATCTTTCTGCTGTAACTTATGACTACCCATAAGATTGAGAATGTAGCGATCTAACCACAAACCCCCCCCCAAAAAAAAAAAAATCCTGTCCTTTCTTTGCTGTAATATAAACTCCATCTAGAACAGTTCCCATTTCACTTGTGATAAATTTTCTATAAATTCTTAACACCATCATTCACACTTGTGCTGTTATAGTACAGTCTAAGCTTACAACTTGTTCATCATAACTGCTGAATGTTATCATTATGATAGGGCATGCATTGTTAGAGAAAAGCTGTGACTTATTTATGCATATGAGGTTGGAACCAGATGATCTTTCAGGTCAAACCAAGCCATTCTGATATGATCTTGTTCTGAAAGGAATTAAAACTAGCATCTTGAAAGTTGAACAAAAATAATCTGTCTTTAGCCCACAGCAAATAAACTCATCAATTAATCTGTTTGTGTTTCTTTTTCAAATAGAGACTACAGGATGACAAAGAAAAATTAACAAAACGTAGTAATGCTTTCAAGAAAATAATGGAACACTTGAATGCAGAGTATGAGACCCTGAAGAGAGAGCTTCAAGAGAATGAGACACATTCTCAGGTATAGCTCAGGAAATGTATCATCACTTCAGTTGTTTCTGTCCTATCCTTGTTTCCTCATATGCGCTGTATGGGATGAATCAGCTTACTCCTTCTAAGGGAGATTTGGAAGCATGTGTTGTTCTGTTTTTAAACAGAAATTAGTATCATGCCAATAAATTTATTACAAGCTTTGGTTTCAAAGTTACTAAGAGCAGATCTTTCTGAGCTTAAGAATTGTGTGAATCTTTTAAGTGTTTACATTGATTTTGCTCAGAATTCTCTCTCTTCCATTACTTAAGAAGTTTTGAGAACTAACTTAGAAAGCAACTAAAGAAGAAAAAAAAAAAAAGTCCCTAATAATTAGATCAGATCACCTTCCTTTTTAAAGGTATGCTGCTAACTTTTTTCTTTGCAACCTGTGCTATTATTTTTCCTTCTTTTTCCCAATCCTTCTGCTTCTGGTCCTGGTAGACCACTAAAACTTCAGGGTTTGTTTGGGTTTCTTTAAACCCAAATAACTTTTGTATATATTTACATTTAAATTTCAAATGTGAATCAGAAAGGAATATGTTTACAAACTTGCGATCAGTTTTGAATCTTCTATTATAAACACTAATTAATTCTTATCATTTTGGCAACAGAACTTCACTAGGTGCGGATGCACAGAAGGAAAATGCATAACCTCAAAATAAGTGGAGAATGGGAATTATTTTCTGTGTTTCACTCATTTTTATTGCTTTCAGTTATTGAGAGCTTTGCCATTGACAGAAGGGCAAATAAAGTATATTCTTAAAACAGTTGATTGCTCTATATAAATCAAACATTTTGAAGTACAAATAGAGTTTACATATCTTGAGGGTTTGGGTGATTTTGCAAGCAGTCAACTGTATAAGTTTTGACCTTCAAAGGATTACTATAAAAGTGCACTGATTATTTCCTTTGATGTGTATCACATGTTTTAAACCTAGGCCCCATTACTGGATGTATTGCAAGTAGCTACACCTACAAATGTTACAAGAAAAATTTTTAGTCAGAAACGTCTCACAAATGTCTCATGCTGTGAACCAGTGCACTTAGATAACTGATTCTTTTCTGTAAAATTTATTTGAAGTGAGATAGCAATTATTTCATGTTTTCTAGTTTAAGAATAAGCTTTTAAATAAAGTGTAGAAATAGCTTCCTAAATTGCTGCAGTAGTTCTCACAGAAAGTTTAGTCTCAGAATGATTTTCAGATTTTCTATTTAAAAATAACATCTACATATCTTGAAATGCAGAATCCTGAACAGTAGCATCAGAAAAACAAATATTATAAAATTGTATTGTAAGGAAGCAGCCATCGATATAATGTCCACATTAGTTTCCTGTTGATGCTGAAATTATTGAAGAAGTGCCAGCAGTTAACCCACACTCTTACAATCTTCTCACTGCAGCACCGTTCTTATCACAGCTTCTGGCATCAGACAGGAAACTTAACTATGGAAGAAAGGAAATTTCTTCTGTATAGCTCAAAGTCCAAGACATTGTCAGGAAATACTGTATCTTCAGTGATTTTAGATCTTACTGATTTTAAGAAGAGATCACTTTAATGATATGAAGTCTAATGAGAATTAATATCTCTCTACCATGTCCATCTTTTTCCCTCAGAGTTGCATACACATTTCTCTGTATGTACCATTGTAGTTATATGCAGTGCTTTTATATAAATAGAGAAAAAGTAAATGTATGAAGTGTAAATTATATACAGACCAGTGTGTCATTGGCACCTTAAAAATCATTTAGCCATTGGTTATCTTTGTTTGTGAAGTAACCTTGATCTTATCAGGTGACAGAATGTAGGGTATTGAAGCATTTGGGGGGAGATTATTTGTAGAAAGAACATGTGTAGTTATTTTCTTTTTTGGCTCTTTTTTGTTTTCAGCTTACAAATTTGGAGAGGAAGTGGCAGCATCATGAGCAAAATAACTTTATGATGAAGGAATGTATCCTTTTATTTAAGAAATACAGTAAAATTCACACACTGTAGTAATTGAGGAAGAAGGCTGTTTCCTCCATCAGAATAACGCAGGACAGAATGGGGAGCAGAAGACAGAGGAGGGCGGGAAAGGCTGTGCTTTGCAAGTATCTGTTTAAACACTAGACATTATATATAGCAAAACCTGCATCTGTTGTCTGAAACAATTTTAAGCTGTCCCAAAGCAGAAGAATTGTCTTGCTGTCTGCATTTTTCCTGTTGTGTCAGTTTTGTAATTAGGTTTCATATAAAGATCAACTTTGTATCTGTACAGTCTTACCTGAATTTATCCAGCATTTTGAATTATTTGAAAATTTATATGGAATGGTGAATGATGAAAAAGTAAACAATTTGTTTTATGCATTTAGGTATTTCTTACAACATAAAAGAGGAAGTTCATATCAGAGGGGAAAAAAAAACAGCTAAACACACTAAGATCTGACAAGGAGATGCTTTAGCTAGGAAAAAAAGTGGGCTGGGATGGTAAACTGTGTTGTTGCTCTCTCATTACATGCTGCTAATTAGAGGTACATTACACTGTCTCCCTGACTAATCCTTCACTGTGAAAGACCTTCCAAAACACCAGCAAAAACTTGCTGCAAGTGATTTTCATAAGATAGGTTTTTAACTATCAAAAGAAGTGAAGTTTTTTAGATTTGATAGTTCTTATCTTGTACTATTTTCCATAGCTGTTTTATAGATCTGCGTGTGGCATGGTTGCACATCTGTTTTATTTATTTAAATTCAAAGTTAGGGGCTTTGAATTCAGTGTAGTAAATTCCTTTTTTTAAAATTATTTAGAAAACAAAAATTTTGAAATCTCAATGATGAATAGAATCATTATATGTTTATAGTACAAATACTGTAGTAAAAGTGAAAGCAGAACTAGACTGTATCATCCAGCTCTGTGTGTTTGACAATGGATATTGCTATGCACCTGAAAAAACATCAAAAAAAATATTTCAGGCAATTCTATAATAGTCTAGCCATCAGGATGAGAAAAAAATGCAATGTAGGATCTGCATATAACTTTATTTTTTCATATAACAAATATCCCATTTCTTATATCTGATAAGTGCTCTAATTCTTAGAAAAAGAAAAAAAAAGCAACATAATACATCTTGGACAAAGATGTATTTTATTATCAATCTCTTTGCTAGTAGTGAATTTCTTTTGATATATGTTTATATATTTTGTTTTTTAATTATTTCAGAATATTATGTGGAAAATATATACTTTTAATAATTGCTACTGCATTTAAAGGCTAGTAGAATGATTTATTTCAAGTGAAGCAATTTTTTTACTTTTTTCACATGAAAAACAGTAATAGGCAGTTTATTGCAGGTTGGATTGTTCTTTGCACAAAGCAATAAGGAACAAATGTTAATGAGTTTTTGCTTTTTTAGGTTCATAGGAGAAAATACAGCTATCTTAGGATATTATGTACCTTTGACCTGTGGGCATCCTTCTGTTCTTTGAGATAGGATTAGGTGAGTGTATGCAGACAGACCTTTTCTACGCTCATAGAAGAATGGTCTTCCTTTGTCAGTGATGTGAAGCCTTCTGGTGAGCTGTGGCTCACCACCTCATGGCCCCAGTCATTCCTTGACAGATAACAGGGCTCACCAGCAAGTAGCAGAAGAGACTGCTGACATTAACAGAAAAGAACTGCAGCTGTCTTCCTCTGTGGAGTAGGCTATGCAGGAATATTTTATTAAGGCGAGAATTTTGAACCCTATGATAGTCTAAAAAGAAGAAAGTCTTAAGAAGAACCCAAGAGAAAAAATGTTCAGAATATTAAAAGTTCTGCCTAACATGGTACAATATATCACCTACCTATGCAAGTGCAGATGCTTACTTAAACAGGTTTTTACATCTGCTTTGGCTACTGGAAAGAAGGATCCTGTTTTTTTGGACTCAGATTTTTCTGGCTAGAGACCTGAAGTGTCAAAACATATAGTTTTAAATAGCTGAGTGCCTTGGAATGGTTTTGTTTGCAGTGTAACAATGGGCAGTCTTCCACAAGGGACCTATTGCCTATACATATGAAAACAGAATTGACTCAAGTATGTAAGCTCTTTTTTATCATGTTTGGCATGGGATGGTAGCTAGTAAATTGCTGTAAATTTTTTACAGCCATTCAGAGTTTTTTCCATTATTTGCAACTCTTGATAGTTTTTGCAGAAGGAAACTTACTGTATTATGTTTCTCTTATGATCTCTAATTATGCTAATATTTATACTGGCAGTTTGTTTCCTTAATTCTTTTAATCAGTCATAGCAACAAAGAGTCAGGAGAGTGACTACCAGCCAGTAATGAAGAACGTGAGAAAGCTGGTCACTGAATACAACAAAGCTCTCATAGAAGCTTTACAGAACACGAAGAGCTGAACCCAGGCACTTCCTTCCTGCCCCCATGGACCAACAATGAGGGATGTGCAGAGGCAGCATGGAAAGCTGAGCCACTGAGCTCATGTGCTCACCACAGCTGTGACAGATGTTCTTAAAACTATTTTTCCAAGTTTATAAAAATCACAGATTTTAGTAGTACTCCTATTTTTTTGCAATGTTTGAAAATATTTAGAAAAAAAAAAAAACTTACAAATTGTAGAAACATGTAGAACTAGAAATACTGCATCGTAAGTGTAAAATCATCAGAATGTTTTACTGAAACTCATTGCTGGATTGTGAAGATGATGCTTGCTGTAGACAATGCTTGACACAATGCTTTACACATGCTTTACACAATGAATGTCTAATTGTCTTTTAGTCCTACCCCTGATGATCAGTGGGATTTTTCCCTGAATAAGGACTGCCCAATGGACTCTCAGATGCATTATCTTAAATGAAAGCATGTAAATTAAGTAGTAATATGCCTTCGCTATTTAAATAGCAATTCATAACAAGTAAAGGAAGCATGTAAGGACAATAAGCAGCCTCTTATGACAGAATTATTTCATACTGTAAAGTCTTAAAGTAAATTTACTTTAGGGATCTGTCAGCAAATTTTCATTTCCCAAGGGAAAACTGACTAACTTGTAGAGCATGTCCTTATTTCATCTTTTGAATATAAGAGCAGAACTATAATAAAATGTAGTGAAATATAGCTAATACTGACCTTGTGCAGAGCATTTTAGTTTTGTGGTATTCACCAATAAAGGAAGTGAAAGGGAAAATTACTTGCATTTTCTGCAATGTTTTTTTTTTCCAAGTTTTTTCTTTTTTCTCAAGCTGCAGTGTCATATGTAAACCCAACTTCAAGATAAGAGCATTGAATAGAGATTCAACATAGAAGAAAAATAGGACTGATCCATAAATAATGTGCATTACGATATATACATGCTCAGAAAGCATTAAACAAAATTACCAAGTGTGTATTTCCCTCACATTGTACGTGTAATGTAATTATAAACTACCTATTGGTAACTTCCTCTACCTTCCACATTGTAAACTAGTCCTGACCAAGGGGAAAAAAAAAAAAAAAAAAAAAAAAAAAAAAAAAAAAAAAAAAGGTAAAATCTAGGTAAAAATCCTAGACAGACAGTAATCTTAAAAAGTAGTTAAAAAAAAAAGGGGGGTTGGATATAGTCTTACTACTACCTTAGAAGAGTTCTCATGTAAAAGAAGAATACTGTGTGCTTTATTTCATAAAACGGGTTCACAAAGAATTAGAAAATTATCTGTCTGTTAAAATATAAGTTGTGTGGTTTTGTCCTTCAGTTTCTCCAAATCTGTGACCATCATTTTGAGTATATAGCAGAAATATGTAAAACAAACATACTGAAGGATCTTGCAGAGAACACCGTGTTTCCAATTTCAGCTCAGTAAATGCTGTTGTCCTCTATATTTATGTCTGTATAATATTTAGAGATAATGGAACAGGATTTCTATAAACCAAGGGATGTTATCTAGGGGAAATTCCCACTAATGTCTCTTCCTTCCTGACTAAGTTTCAGCTATTCCAGAGAGAGCCCATTATTTGCTGAGATAAAGTTGAAGTCTGATATTCTCACCAATCAAACCATCACCTAGTGAGATCGCCTCCTGAATTCCACTTCTGTTACAATAACATATTTTAATGAACAATGGAAAGAAGCTGCAGACTGAATAAACAGGCCGCTTTAAATTCGCTTTCTCTCAAGGCAGGGAATGGTTTTATTCTTTAGCAGTGATTCTGTTGGATAGCAGAATAAAATTTACAGGATTTGGTTGTGTTTTGTAATGTTCCCTTGTGATAAAAATGCTTTCTTTAGCACCCTGATTTTTCTTTTGTTCTGTTGAAGGCCTCCAGGTTGCCTGTTTCTGTCTGAGAACCTTATTGATCATTCCTTCTTTTAACAACTCATCCTTTTGGTCCTCAGTCATGCTCATAACATCTTTGGCTCACGAAGGGGCTCATCTTTGAGCCATGAAGGGGGTACTAACCTCCCGTCAGGAGATCCCGTCCTCATTAATAAATCGTTCCCAGCTATGATCTGAGCTACTGTGTGTATATCAAGACTCTTAGGACAATATCACAGGTCTCACTACCTGGCAATAGTTTACCCATTTTATGCTATGCCCCCAACCTGAGAGGACGTGGATTAAGTGGTGGTATGTATGGATTGAAGCAATTTAGAAACAGTTCTGCTCACTTGTCTCACGAGGGCTGAGTAGAGGGAAGGATCACCTCCCTCAGCCTGCTGAAGACAAATCTTCCTAATACTATCTAGGATATTACTGGCCTTTTTCACTGTGAAGGTGCACTGCTTGCTCATGGTCAGCTCCTTGTCCACCTGGACCCTTAGGTCCTTCTCAGCAAAGCTGCTTTCCAGCCAGTCACCCCCCAACCTGTGCTGGTGCCTGAGCTGTTGCTCATCGGGTCAGGACCTTTTCCAGAAAGGCATTTACCTTTCTGGAACTTCTTGAGGTTCCTCTCTGACCATTTCTCCAGCCTGTCAAGGTCCCTTTGCCCAGTGACACAACCAGTTGGTGTACATGTATCAGCCACCCCTCCCTGCTGTGCATCATCCACAAACTTGTTGAGGGTACACTGTCCCACCATCCAGGTCATTAGTGAAAAGGTTAAACAGTGCTGGCAGCAGTACCCACCCCTGGGGGCACCACTACTGACTGGCCTTCGCTGGACTTTGGGCCACAGATCACACAGTGAGCCCTGAGCTAGTTTTCAGTCCATCTTACAGTTACCTAACCCATGCTGTATCTGTAAGGAAGTTATGGAAAAACAGCATCAAAAAAAGCCTTGTTCAGGTAAACATCTATACCACTCTCCTTGACCATTGGCTAATTACTTCATTGGAGAAGTCTGTCAGGTTGGTGAAGTACATTTTCCCCTTCATAAATTCATACCGACTCTTCCCAGTCAGCTTTGCATCCTACATGTGTCTGGAAATGATTCCAGCATTAATTGCTCCATCACCACCTCAGAGATCAAGGTGAGACTGATGAGCCTGTAGTTCCCTGGCTCTTCCTTCTTGCTCTTCCTGAAGATAGGAGTGATGTTCTTTCAGTCTTCAGGAGCAACTCCCAGTCACTACAGATAAAAGAGAATCAAAGCTGTTTCTTTCAAATTGTGTTGTTTTCTTTCCTTGTGTTAGTGAGCTTAGAAAACAATATGCAGTGTTCCTGTGAGCAATTTCAGACACGCGGAACACTGATACATTTTTAATTATTTTTGTCTGATAATATTGGTTAATGCTTCTTACTGCTGGAGTGTACTGCTTCACAACTGGAGGAATACATTCCCAAGGTGAAGTGGTTGTAAAGTCTTTCAGTATATTTCCATTTTTCTGCTGCAAGCATGAAACAAAAATACAAGGAACAAACCAGACCACAATGAGGCAATAGCAATAAGAAAATCTTATTTTGAGGAGACAGGTAGATATTAAAATGCTTGCTTTCATAGAATCACAGAATATCCTGAGTTGGAAGGGTCCCACAAGGCTTATGGAGTCCAACTCCTGGCACCAGATAGGACCACCCACAAAACAGCCCCTACACCTGGCAGCGTTGTCCAAGCACTTACTGAACTCTGGCAGATCGGTGCCGTGACCACTGCCCTGGGGAGCCTGTCTGACTGCCCGACCACCTCTGGGTGCAGACCCTTTCCCTAACCCCCAGCCTGACCCTCCCCTGTCCCACCTCCATGCCGTCCCCTCGGGTCCTGTCGCTGTCCCCAGAGAGCAGAGCTCAGCGCCTGCCCCTCCGCTCCCCTCCTGAGGGAGCTGCAGGCCGCCATCAGGCCTCCCCTCGGCCTGCTCTGCTCTGGGCTGAACAAACTGAGGGACCTCAGCTGCTCCTCATACATCTCTCCCTCCAGACCCTTGAGAAAGCATCTGGATGCTTGCTAATAGTTTTATGTCTTTCTTATACCATTCTTCTTAGTATCTGCTTTGAAGTGACTGCCTTAGAAATATTTTTGCCTCACACTGATAAGGCATCTGGGTGGAGTGGACATCACAATTGTCTAGAGTGAAAAAAAAAAATAATAAAAGCTTGGAAAGATTTTTTCTCCTGAAAAGAGATCATAAAACTAGAGTTTATATGCATACATTCACAACAGTGAATACTAGCTGAATGGTGTAGACAGCAGTAGGTGGCAACTCCAGCCAGAGAAATGCTGCAAAGTGCAGGTTAATCAATGGGAAGGAGAACTGAATTATTTACAAAACAAATAGTTGTCATCTTTTTCAGTTAGGAGGAAGGAAGCCATTCAGCATTTCATAACCACATAGATGATTGGAATTCAAATTCCAGCTTTGATCAATCATTTGTTGGGATTGGCAGACATTTAGAGCAGAGGAAGAAGCATTTCTTGCCCTTACTTGCAGTCTGAACTGATTCTCATTTCAGGAAGAAGGACTAACCAGACAATATGCCAGAAAAGTGAAATGGAGGAAGCCTCCCACATTTAAAAAAAAAAATGAGCCAGAAATGTAAAATGACCTGCTCTGTTTCCTCTTGTAAAACTAATTCCTTGAAAGCTACATTCATTAAAAGTGACTAAGCTTGATTCACTGAACATGGGTATCTTTGGATCAGGACCAAGATTTCTGCTCTGCAGCAAAGAACAAGTAGGGTGCAAGAGGTCTGTCTTGGACACACAACAAGAGTTTGCCCACCTGCAGTAGGGGTAAGGGGGACTCAATACATCTGAAAATTAGAAAGCAAAAAAAAAAAAAAAAGCTTATAGTAGAAAGTATCAAACAGTACTATCATTCATACTATGCATGAGAGACAAAACACCAGATTAATGCCTTCAGATTTTCACTATCCTTCCTTTTCCTTGTTTTTCCTCTAAATTCAATGAGGAAATGGTGTTTAATGGGTGGACTTGTGTTCGGGTTTGCTGTATTTAAAATTATTCAGAATTATTGACCTTAGTGTACAATACTGAAGTCTTTTATTTATATGTAAATCTACATTTTAAGTTCTCAACTTAAGAAAAGAATTGTATTTCTTTCATACTTCCCTATTTCAAGAATGCCTAAAACTGTATTGTTCAAATACTCAAAAACATTACCATTTAGAAATCTTCATCTCAGAGAGGAGAAGCTGAATTTAAAGCCAGAGCTGTCCAGTGAAGGAACTGTGAAGGAACAGATCATCAACAGTGACTCTACTGTTAACCAGTACAATATTTTAGCCAGTCCGAGGGGGATGTAAATTTGAAGGCAAAGGAAGGAGACAGCAAATTTCTCACTAAGTTGCACTTGCCAAAGGCTGGTGACCTGCGCTGTATTTTTGAATGAAAAAGGGATTGTTTATATTTTGGGGGAATTGTTTGACAGTATAACAAATGAGTTAAAAGTTGATTCAAATCTTGGGCGGAATCACTATAAAGTTTAGTAATGCAGCCATTCAAATCAAAGTTATCATTAGAATCAAATCAAGAGAGAGATGATTTCAGTGAAAAATAATGGATCCTGCAAACAGGATTTTAAGAATAAATATTTGTACTGTTGAAGGATAAAAACACCACCCCTGAGATCTCTTTAGTGTGACCTATTTCCTGGGACTTGGAAGCCATAGTCAGATCTGCAAACATCTTGTACATTAAGTGGCTTACACAATTAATCTTTATTTCTCCAAACTGCACAGATAAGAAATTTGCCTCATTGAGTTACAGCTACTCTCTGAAGACTTATTTTAACTGCCTGACATAATTTGTGATGATTCAGTGTTAACATCTTAACGGACATTTGGCTCTACATTTGTTACCATTAAACATAATACAGACTCATTCATCCTTCAAAATGCACTGTAGAAAAATTAAGTAGAAAAACAGTAATAAAGGACAGAGAGGAGAAAAATTACAAGCTCTGTGGTTTCTGCTCACCTCATGTGGGATGACTTCTCTTCTAGGCTGCAGAATCCCATTTGTCTCCAGACTTCTTTTAACTTCAGGGCAGCAGGAGTATTAAACTCCCTTACGCTTGTACTCCTAGAACCTGATCCAATCTTGGCAGAGAAACACGAGCACTTAAGTTAACTTAGCACATGTTCAGGATCACCCCTTTTGGCATGCATTTTAAAAAAGAGAGCAGACATGCTCTAAAATAGGGAAAGAATGGGGTCAAAAAGTACTGACATCAAGTATGCAGGTTTGTCCTTTTCACCCACACAGTGGGATAAAACTAACTTTCTTCTTATTTATGTGACTTTGTACACATTTGGAACCACCAGTGGCCAGCACCACTGCTGGTTCCTCACTTCTTACAGTTTCACTCTCCAAGAAGTTCTTAAACAGAGTTGATCCCATCCATCAGCAAAGAATTGGGAAACAGGAATTATTTTGTTTGTCTCCTGCTAACAGCTGGTAACCCTAAAATCTACACAAAGCCACTTTCAGCAAAATACAAGTGACTCACAAAGCTTCCAGAATGCAGGCATCATGCCTTATTCAATACGCTTGATATCCTTCTCAATGCCTTTACTGATACAGAGTACTTCAAGGACTCCTGTATTGTTTCATCAGCTGAACCTTCCCCTTGAGAGAAACCTGAGGTTCCCAAAGGGTCCTGTGTATGATTCCCCTGTAGAAAATGCCATTTTGTTTCATTTACATGGAAAACAAAAGAGCAAAATCTCCCTTTGGCTAAGGCTATCCTGCAGATGGCTCAGACTCAGCCACTTCCCACACTGTGGTCTCCTGAAGACCCAAGAGAAGGACCTTTTTGACAAGAAAACAAAACAAAACAAAACAAAACAAAAAAGCTGAGCAAAAAAAAAAAATATATATATATATAGCTCTACCTACACACCACAACAAAACCTGTTCCCCCTCCATCTTCTGTACCACCAGTGCCTGGCATGGGTCTGGAGGCTGTCCACAGCACACAGCACAGGGACAGCTCATGTCCCCGGCTGCTGCCCCCACTGCCAGGGACCAAACCAGGGGGCTGTCAGGCTGTGGTCAGCCCCAGTGGCATGGGGGACACCCAGGCTGTGGGGGACAGCCAGGTCTGTGTAAGAAAGGCAGCTTAAAAGCCCATAATTTATGAGCCTCTGCTCCACTTTAGCTGATTGCAGCGAGCAGTACTCCTAAAGGTGCTTTACGGCCTCCTGCTAGCACATATTAACATCATGTCAAGGACAAAGTAATGGCTTGCTTCCAAAAAGCATAATACATCCAGACACTGCAGGAGGATATGTGTTTTCTGCTAACACATCTACCTGATTAAAGAAGTGCAGAGTGGCATTGTTTCTTTTTCCTCCTCACATATTTCCATGTGCTGCAGTGTGCATGAATGGATTGTCCTTGAGACAAGCGTGCTGCTTATCTAGAAAGGAAAGCCTGGTGTCAGGAGTTCACAGCACTTGACATATCATAAAATTAGCTTTCGGCAAACAGAGTTATGAAAACCCAAGTTTAACGTTAGGATTATATCTACGTGTCAAAAGACAACTTGTTTCCCTGCTTTAATTAATTTAAAGATGCGTGCACGCTGCCTTGATGGGTGTGTGGCTAGATGTGAATGCTGATACGTGTTCACGAACAAGACTGATGTTCCTGAGGGAACGCTTCAGAAAGCACATGGGGCTGGGCAGCCTTTCCAACTCCCCCAATGCCTTTGGAATAGCCAACAGATGTTGCTTATGGGGTGCAAACACTGCTGTGAACCCACTTGAGGATGTCCCACAGGCATGTCCATTGGTCAGCCCAGAAGCCAACAGCCTCTATTAGCCCCACGTGCAAGGAAAGTGAGAGTAACTCAACACCTTGTTTTACTCTTCCTGACATCCTCGCTTTCAGCCCTGTTTCTTTTACTGACAATATGGTTTTGGGAGTGGGGGAAGACACTTAAATATGTCAGACACCTACATATGGGTAAATCAAGCCAGAACAGTGAAATAGTTTAAATTCCAAAAGCTTGTCACATTATTAATTGTAACTTCAATGGGAGCAAAAATCAAACTGTGATGTTTAAATGCGTTCCAAATAGAAACAGATGTGAGCTTAAGCACTTATTACGCATTAAGTAATTGCTAAATCTTAAAATATACATATATAAATAGATGCTATTTGAAATTTCAACAATGAAATGATAGAATGAAACAAAACCAAATGCATGTACCTGATGAGGCTGGTATCCCAATCAAATTCTACCCCTTCCAGTTTCAACACGAATTTGCATTCTTCTTGTATCTGTGAAATATTATGTATCTAGGCTAGCTGTTCTTATCCCAGAGATAGCTACATTGTCAGGGCACATGAAATGACCAGTAGGCATAAGCTTTTTTTGAATAAGGTTGAATACTCATTCAAAAAATAGTGAATTTCTCCCACAGCTGACCCAGTCATTTATACATACTATAAAATCAGTTTCATCTGCAGTCCGTATATACTGCTGTCCGTCTAGGTGCATTATAAAGGGAAACATGCACATTCCTTCTCAGTGACCTCTTTATGCACTGGGCAATGAGATTTAAGGAAGAAGGGAAGGGAAGGGAAGGGAAGGGAAGGGAAGGGAAGGGAAGGGAAGGGAAGGGAAGGGAAGGGAAGGGAAGGGAAGGGAAGGGAAGGGAAGGGAAGGGAAGGGAAGGGAAAAAGGAAAAGAAAAGAAAAGAAAAGAAAAGAAAAGAAAAGAAAAGAAAAGAAAAGAAAAGAAAAGAAAAGAAAAGAAAAGAAAAGAAAAGAAAAGAAAAGAAAAGAAAAGAAAAGAAAAGAAAAGAAAAGAAAAGAAAAGAAAAGAAAAGAAAAGAACTCTAAATTCAGAATAACAGTGGAGAAGCATAGTCTTTACTAATGTTGGTTAACCCCCCACCTCTTAGCAAATCAGAAGCCAATGAAGAAAAACTGAGGAAAGGCGAAGTTATAAGTAGATGGGAACTATGGTAATACTACTCAGTGTCTGGCAATATACTAAGTGTTCTGATAATGGAGGGACCTATACCACTAGATTTATATAGGATAACATGCAACTGAAGTGTGAATAATCACTTCCTCTTCATGTCTCAGAGAGGAAGAAAATGTTCTCAAAAATCAAATATGGACAAAACACATGTATGTGTGTCAGAGGAACCAGACCAGGGAAATACTTTATATTTTGCCTCCTTAAAGCCTTAAATTGAATTTTAGTAGTGCATTGACCTCACTCTATGTTTTTCCAAATAGATTTTCAATATAAGTTCCTACCTGGTTTGGTTTCTGTTTTATTTTGGGGGCACGTTGTAAGGAGCAGTTCTGGGTTAATGTACTGAATCATTGTAGGTGATACCTTTCTGACCACAAGGCACTAGATCTTGGGTGTGAAGGACTTCCTCTGTGAAATCTGCACCAGCTGAAGTGGAAAAGGTCTTCCAAAGGAAATTAAACTGAAGTAGGATGAATCCGCACCCCCTTTCTAAAACGATGCTGAACATTTGCTTTTCCATACTTGTGTAAAAGTCATTCTGGGTGTTAGCATCTTGGCAGAACTACAGGACTTTCAAATGGTGCATTGTCATGGGTTATATTTAGTCAACTGGTAAATATGATTGCCCTTTATTTGCAATTACACTAATTTATATGAGTGCTGCCTCTGCATTTATTTCATTAATTTTACTATTTTTTTTTTTGTGGTTTTCTTTGTATTTTTTCCTTCTTGTTTTGAGACCCCCGAGTGATGTGGCATTTTGATTCCACTGAAGTCATAAAAACTCTAGTTAGGATTTATTATCGTAACAAGTTTTCAATCTGCTTCCAATTGTCAGAAGTAAAGAAAAATTGTTTCCAGTAAAGCACACCAAGTAATGGGGTAGTTGGCTGGATGGTGACTGGAGTTGGTCTGTGCTGGATTCAACTGGTTGCTTTGTCAGGGTTTATTTCATAATTTTATTGCTGGGTGCTGAGACGCTTTGCAGACAGCAGCTTCCACACAGGTCGAAAAGTAACTGGAAAGATGAGAGGGGCCTGAGAAACCAGCAAATCTGCGCTGAGGGAAGGGGGTGACACTTTCCACCTACAGTACCTCAGAGGAGGAGGCTCTGCTCATAGTCTCCTGCCGGCTGGAGGATGCCACCGCTGTTCCTGTTTTGCTGACGGTGGCCAGCAGCCATCCTCTGCTCCCCCAGCAGCTCTCGATAACCGTTTTGATGTATTGCTGGATGGACGGGGCTCGCGCTGCCCTGCAGCCCTGCTGATATAAAAATGCCTTTAAGATCCTGCCTTTCCCATCCTAATCTACAAAGGAAACAGGAAAAAGGAACTTAAACTCCCTGTACTCAGACAGCAATGAGACTGTTCCAGCCTGCTCCACTGCGCCGGTTTCTTGCCCGTGACTTGTAAACACGCTGCGGCGTAGCATGCTGGAGGAGAGTCGCTGGTAAACTCCTGCCCCAGGAAAAGGATACTCCATGAGTGGCTGCAAGAACTGCATGGATATATCCTGGAAAGCATGGACCCTTTAGCACATCTGGTTCTCTATGGATTCAGCCTGATGATTTCAGGTAAGCTTTTGCTTTACTGTCTGTAGTCAACCTGTCATGCTGTTCTCACTTCCAACGCACAGGCAAAACACAAGTCCCTGCTCCTCATTCTAGGAGTTATCTTAATTGATTTAACTACTTGTGTTTGCTTCAGTGAGATCACTTACCCTGGTGAAGCTCTCTCACAGCAAGTGAGGGGAGGACAGAGTGCAAGCTACCAGGGAGCATGCTGCTATGGCCAGAAGCTGCTGCTACTTCTTTCTATGTGCTGAGCATGCACACAGCAACAGGTTTTCTCTGCTGTCTGAAGGTATTAACTTTTTCCTAAAGCTCATTACATTGAAATTATCAGTGCCATTCCCCCACATTATCTGCTCTAGACACAGACTAAATGTTGACTCCTTCTGTGCCTCACTTTGTGAACTGGCAATGCCACAGGAAGTGTTGACGTTTCCAGGTATTCCCGTACCAGATTTTAGACAAGTATTATTCCAGTACAAGCTTCTAGACTGGATTCTGCAGCTGGAATCCGCATGAAAGTCAGTGGACAAAAAGGGCGGAAGAATGCACATTGTATAGGGCCAATTAATAACACTTCAAGCACAGCTGAAGAATGGTTCAGTATTATCAGCAAATGAGATTACTTTAGCAAGTCAGCAGTTAGTCATTAGAGACATCTGCAGAAGGGTGCAGAGCAGAAATATACTAATGCAAATCTGGTTTATAGCATTCAGAACAGGCAAGTGGGAGATCATTGCAGAAGCTATCACAAGCATAGTCCTGAGGAAGACTTGCTCTTTTCCCATGGGACTCTCGGTTGCTCAGCATTTAAGTATTGCTATCACCTCTCATTTTTTGATTTTCTGTACAGTTTCTTCAGCTTCTTTTCACACACCATGCATAATCTGCTAAACAGAAATACATCTCAGACAGTAACCTCAGACTCACTCCAAAACATGTCACCGAGACACACATAGGTTCTTCCAGTCCATCTCTCAGCAGAAATACAAGATGCTGTAAAACAGCAGATTGTGTTGCAGTGAAAACCAGAAAGAAGCATGAGGAGGCAGAAGTCCTCCTTGCAGGGTAACTCACTTTACAGTTTCTAGACCTTCATGATTAGCAGCGCATTAATAGCTAAGTGAACTAATGAGCTTGAGATGTTTCTGATTTTTTATTTATTTTGGCACCTAGAAAAAGCAAGAGATTAACATGGGAAAGAAAAAAAAAAAAAAAAAGTGTGTTTACAATCTGTTGAATGTGTGTTTGTAAGTATTCTTATCTAGCCAGAGCTGTAATAGGCTGTACATTGTTTACCAGTTCCTCTTCTGTGGCTTAAGTTTCATGACTGCTTAGCTGCACGCTATGTGGCCCTCAGCTCACCTCCAGCTCGTCACTTTAAGGCAATTTCTGGTGCTCTAAGCATTATGGACGGAGAAGGAGAGACAGACCGATTGCCCCAGCTCTTTCTCCTCACCCCTCCTATTGCTCTACGTGGTGGCACACACCACGATGCCACGGAGGGCAGGCAGTGCCCATGAAGCTGCAGGCATGGCAGAAACAAGCAGCCGGCTGCGTGGATGCGCGGCGCGGGTGGACAGTGCCGGCAGCGGGGTGCTGATGGGCTGCCCGTCACAACCCTTTCCACAGGAGCTGGCCGGTTAGGTGTGTATCGCAGTCACACCCATCTCAATAGATCTGTCAGCTTTCCCGCTTTTGTTTGGGAATGATATCATGTTTCCTGGGGCGAGCGGTAGAAGACAATGCGAGCCCGCTTTCCTCCAGATACCGCAGGCGGAGCTCAGGAAAGTGGCGCTGACATTGCCCCACAGCAGGGGCTCTGCTCCCACTGCCACTTCACCTTCTCCTTGCTGCCCGTGGGTTGCTGCGGGGCAGGCTCCAAGCCCACCCCACCCTCTTCCACCGTCAGCATGCCCCCAGCTACAAGAAATGACCTTTCATTTAACTCTTTTTTTTTGATAACAGTACTCCATTCGCAGCCAGAGCTCAAGGTTTGGTGTTTGGTACCCCAATACACCCCCTGTCATGGTGCCCAGAGAGCCACTGCTTGCCACAGCTAGCCTCCAGCTAAACTGACAAGGGGCTGAATTTAATTCCAGAGGGATTCTTGAAACTAAACTGTGCATCACCACCTGTGTGTCTTTCGGTTGGTTCTGCTCCAGGCAACGCTTTGTAGAATCAAAGTGATCCTGGAGCATGCCCTGCAGTGGGGATTTGAGCCCCAGGGCCACACTGTGGTACAGCCCCTGCTGAGCACGGACCAGAAGAGTGCTCCAGACTCACCTACTCCAAAACAAGTAGCCCAGTGTCACAACTTGCCCCTTGCAAGAGAAAAGCTTCCTCAAATGGTCTGGAATTCTGCTTGCAGCTTCTCACAGGGGGATAATTCTCATAAATTATGGTGTGTGAGCCTTGTGTAGGCAAATCAGCCACCCTGAGAAAGAGATTTGTGGAAATTGGTGACAATTAAACCCAGTTTCAAGCACTTCTTGTTGAGTGCTTCTGGCAGGAAACAAACACATTGTCAGACGTCTCCATTCTCAAAGATGGAAACTTTGGTGCTATAGCTCTGCACTACCAGTAACGTCAGATCCAGTGGGTTTCTAAAATCACTAGATTTCTTATTTTGCTGGGTGATTTTGCTTCTGGATCCATATATTGTAAAAGACTCAAAAGGTTACATTAGCCTTTAAAGAAAGGGTAACAGTGGAACTAACAGTGTAGTGCAATTCAGTGCTATATCCCATGATGGGGTCAGTAGGTGTTATCATGAAAAACATACTTACAACTATAAATATTATTATTACACGACTCCTTTACATATTCAGAAAGTGAAGCAGCTTTTAATATACATTAAAAAATGCACACAAGCACAATTATGATGCTGTATGCTCTTCAAAATGACAAAGAAGTTGCATTTTCTAGTTACAGACTGGAAAGTTCTAACAATTCTGTCTCAAGATGTGTTTTTTCTTTATGAACCTTAACTTAACCTATAGAAAACCAACACTTTCTCTGGTGCACTTTCTGATACACTTTCTCACACACATGCCCGTGGCAGTGTGCATGACTATCATTCTTCCCATAAATAGAGACTAGGACTGCATGAGCATCTTCAGATCAGCTGTCATCTGACTGCAGTGGCACCTGAACTTTGACCACAGTCTCTCTTGTGGCTGCGATGCTGTTTTTTTGAGCCTCTTGAAAACTCTAGCAGCAGACACAAACCATGCCTGAGGTTTCAATCTCAAGTATTTTGAAACTATTTAGACTGACACAGAACATTTCGGACACCTACAAGTCAGACATCTTCAAGGCCAGGTCGTAGGAGGCTTTGGGCAACCTGGTCTAGTGGGAGGTGTCCCTGCCCATGGCAGGAGGTTGTAACTGGATGGCCTTTGAGGTCCCTTCCAACCCAAACCATTATGTGACCCCATGACTCTACAATCAAACAACTACTAATGCAAATTGCAGAAAAAAAAAAAAAAAAATCTAAAAAGGGCTCTTGCTCCTGAAGCATATTTGATTTGTGAGATCCAGCAGTTGCATCTGCTGGCCACATTTATATAATTGTCCTGTTGTCTTTTTCATGAGCCTCAAATTTAGATAGAATTTAGATTGTTGCTGAGATATAGCCTTCACTGAACCCAGAATTGAAGGAATCACTGGTTGAACCTTGGTGACCTGCTGACTCCTGGTACCTCCACACAGGTGACTACAAATGGATATATCTACATTTTGTGAGGAAGGAGAGTTGTTCTTTCTGAGCTACACTGCTGACTATATGCTTGCAAAGAAAAAGATTACAGCTGTGACCTAACTCACTGCCCCGACTCTGCAGCTAGGAGCCAAAACCAACAGCTTCAGCCTGTGCAGGCAGCAGCTCTGTGCACCTACCCTACATGGAATTACAAAAGTGGCCCAGATGTCTTCAGTTTTCTTTATAGCTTTATAGATTGCTTTTGGTGTGTGCCTGGTTCATCCCCAGCGAGAGGCAGGGTAGCTCTCAGCAAGCATCTGTGCCCAAAGGCCATTCCAGCAGCTGGGAACAGTCAGGGGTGTAGAGGCATTGCATCAGACCCAAAGGAATCAAATCTAAAAGGGAGAAATGAAATCATGCTACATTCACAAGTGTTAACATATGCTGTTGGTTTAGATACAGATTATGCACATACAT